>NC_084590.1:49884748-50137248 GCF_033807715.1 Cololabis saira
AAACTTAACATGAGTTCCATCCTTACTTTTGTGTTCATGAGTTTAAAGGCTCTGCTGGGATTTGAACCCAGGATCACCTGTTTACAAGACAGGCGCTTTGACCACTAAGCCACTAAGTAACTCAGCTAACCTGAGTAACTCAGCTCTTACCTGAGTAGCTCAGCTATTACCCGAGTAACTCAGCTATTACCCGAGTAACTCAGCTATTACCTGAGTAACTCAGCTATTACCTGAGTAACTCAGCTATTACCTGAGTAACTCAGCTATTACCTGAGTAGCTGTTGGAGCATCAGAATTTTAATCTGAGGGTTCAAGTCCCTGTTCTGGTGGATTATCTGATGACCACAATTTCTGACTTTTAAGAAACAACCCAGTCTTTTCAATGTTCATCTCATAGTATAAGTATAGTATAATTAGTATTGAGATGAACTTTTGTTATTGACCAAATACTTATTTTCCACTATAATTTGCAAATATATTCTTTAAAAAAATCAGACAACATGACTTTGTTTTTTTTTTTTTTGTCATTCTGTCTCTGTGATGAAAATTACAGGTCTCTTTTATCTTTTTAAGTGGGAGAATTTGCACAACTGGGGCCTCATTTACAACGAGTGCGTTGATTTCAACGTTGGTCCGTGCGTGGAATTCTTGCTTACGCAAAAAAAAATTCAGATGTTGAAAACTGTGCATTCGCCCAAATCCACGCACGTTTCTCTGAACATCACAATCAACGTGGAGTCGAGTGAACATGCAGTTCTGAGAAGAGTTGTGGGTTTATTATGTTCGTAAAGTTTTGTAAATGTTAATATTTAGCGTTAGTGCATCATTACACTCTTTTTTTTTTTCTTGTTTGTAATTTAAGAACCGACACCAGAACTTAAGTTGGTGGGACGAAAAACATCTCCTTGTTCCGTTTTACTGTCACGTGTATGAAATACTAACGGATCAAGCCCAATGTGTATTGAGTCTCATATGGTGGATGTTGATGATCACCTCTGTGCAGAGTTGGTAGTAACGAGTTACATTTACTCCATTACATTTACTTGAGTAAGTTTTGGGACATTTTGTACACTTAGGAGTAGTTTTGAATCACTATACTTTTTACTTTTACTTGAGTAGATTTGTGAAGAAGAAACTGTTGCTCTTACTCCGCTACATTAGGCTACGTTGAGCTGTTACTTTTCTTTTATCCCTTTTATCCGCGTACGCGTCAATCTCATTTTGATTGATTGATTGAAGAATTTATTAGTTGCATAGGATCAGGTACAGTTTCATGACAGTACAGATTCGCTGATACAAAGTCAACTAAAAGGCATTATTCCAAGAAAGCATTACACTTGTTTACATTTTTTTTAACTCATGTAACATTGAATGACAAACAAAAAAACAAAAAAACAAAAACAAGAAACAATAATCAGAAGGAACAGCGGGATGTGCAGTAGAAGCTTTGATTATTCCCAGCTACGAGCAGCAGCCTCCTGTAGGGGCTTTTTAGGGCAGATTTGAAGGAGATTAGGGATTTCTCTCTTTTATGGCTGTCGGTAAGGAATTCCACATGTTGGTAGAATAGGATGCAAACGAGTTTGAACCTTTCTTGGAGTTTACCCTGGGCTGAAAGTGATTTGTGGAGCTGCCTCTAGTGTTATGGTGGTGAACATCTTTTACATTTTGAAAGTATTTAGACAAGTACAAGGGTATTTTGGAGGTGTAATGGATCTTGTACACCAAAATCAATGAAAGAAACTGTACTCTGTCGGCTACCAGGAGCCATCCCACGCTGAGCATATGGTTTGCTGTTAGGTGAGCCCCAGATGGAAGATTGAGCAGAAGCCTTATCAGTTTGTTTTGAGCTGTCTGGAGCTTGGTTTTCAGAGCCTTAGAGGCGTCACGGTACCAGACATGAACTCCATAATCAAAGTGAGGTTGAATGAGTGCCCTTGCCAAAATCTTCAGTGTGTCTCCTATACAAGAATCGGGTTCGTTGGTTGACTTTTTTGACTACCCTAGCAGTCATTTTTTCACTGGAGAGATTTGCTTCTAGGATGCAGCCCAGATAGGTGATTTCAGTTTTGTTTGTGATAACATTGTCACGACATCACTGGGTGATTCTTTGGGAAAAATGTTTGTTTTTGCATGTTTTGTCACATTTACACAGACTCAAACACACACAGAGTTTCTATGAGTTCATGTTTGTTCTAGTTCTGCTGGTTAAAAAAGAAAAGTACAAAGGCTTGACATTTTGTGCTACTTGTGCTTAATTTATTTTTTTATTCTGTTATTTTATTATTTATTAAAGTACTTGAATTTACTTTAAGCTTATTTTAATTTAAGCTATTTTTATTCATTTTAATTTATTTTATTATTTTATTGATTTAATTTGCCTGAAGATGATTATTTTGTACTTTTGTCTGTTTGAATGGTTGTGTTAAAAAATAAATCAGACGTTACTCAACAGTTACTCAGTACTTGAGTAGTTTTTTCACCAAGTACTTTTTTACTTTTACTCCAGTAATTATTTGGATGACTACTTTTTACTTCTACTTGAGTCATATTATTCTGAAGTAACAGTACTTTTACTTGAGTACAATTTTTGGCTCCTCTACCAGCTCTGCCTCTGTGTAACAGTGTGAACAACATAAACTTATATTTAAAACATGAAGCATCACGATCGGATTCCTCCACTCGGATTGTTGCAGCCGCAGGAGAGACCGGTCCAGGTCCTGGTCCTGGTCCTGGTCCTGGTCCAGGTCCAGGTCCAGGTCTGTCGTGTCCTTCACGTGGTCGTGAACTTATTGTTGACGTTAGTTTCCTCATATTCTGCACTTCACTGCATCACCAGTGAGTGTCGCCAACGGACTAAACCTCAGAAAAGTGCGTCCACCAGCCTTAAAGGTATTGTGACATGAAAAACAAATTTTTCTTGATTTTTTGTGTTTTGTTGGGTGTCTTGACATCAATTACATCCAAAAAACAACGAACTTTTAACATTCAGTGTATTGTGTGCTTTCTGGGATTTTCCGCATAATTATGCAAAAACGGCGCATGTGGTTTGGTGGCGGGCCGTGACGTATAGACCCGCTAAATCACCGCCCCCTCCACCCAGCTCCCTGCCTCC
The DNA here is from genome assembly GCF_033807715.1 of Cololabis saira. Taxonomy (NCBI): domain Eukaryota; kingdom Metazoa; phylum Chordata; class Actinopteri; order Beloniformes; family Belonidae; genus Cololabis; species Cololabis saira. Next base: position 49,887,864 of record NC_084590.1, read on the forward strand.
TCTCCTCTCCAGCGCACCATAAAGGCTGATTTATGGTTCCGCGTTACACCGACGCAGAGCCTACAGCGTAGGGTTACGCGGCGACGCGCACCATACGCTGACCCTACGGCGTAGGCTCTGCGTCGATTTAACGCGGAACCATAAATCAGGCTTAACACGGAGCTGTTTAGAGCCTCTTTTGTTCTAATCACCGGAGGAAAACTGCTAAAAAGACCCGCGGCCACTGACTGGACTTAAGATAAGGGGACAGTGCTGCTTGCATGCCTTTATTTTTATGATTGTTTGCGGTGGACTGCTTCGCCCTGCTGCTTTTCCGTGCATGCTTCGCCTGTCGCTCCCGGCTTAACTCTCCGACGCCGCTGTGAGCGTATGGCTCGCGGGGAGCTACGGTCCTCTGGTCACGGACTTCTTCCCCGGGCTGTAGTCGCCCTGTCTGGGCTGTGTGTGTGGGTGTTTGTGGTTCGGTGTGCGCGCGTGTGTGTGGAGACGGCAGAAGTGTGTAGCAGTTGGGTTGGAGGAGGTTGGGAGGAGGAGCGGGGCAATGATTGACAGGAAAAGGGGAAAAGGACGCGTTTTTCACGGCGCAAAAAACACCGTCATCTCCAAGCCAGGCATGGAGTACTGAAGTGAAGTTTTTCTTGTTACACCATTTTAGACACATTTGAGGGATGTTGGCCAAGACTTTTAATAGTGTTAAAAGCATGTTAAAAATTATGTCACAATACCTTTAATGTGTGAGTGAAAGACCGAAACTTTCTATGTTCAAATAACTTTTTGAACATCTGACAGGGTTTTTTTTGCTATTGATGAATTTTACTAAATATCCATACAGACTGTTAACACCGTTATGATCTTTTTAATAAATATATGAAAAATTATATACCGTATTGGCCCGAATATAAGACGGGTTTTTTGCATTGAAATAAGACTGAAAAAGTGGGCGTCGTCTTACATTCGGGGTCTAGAAGTTATACCCATTCACACCACTAGATGGCGCCAGATATCTTTAAAGCGAATGCTGAACTTAACTCCGCAGGCCAAAGCCAACCCCTGTCATGAAGAAGAAAAATAAAAAATAGCGCTAAAAAAAGAAAAGAGAAGAAAATAAGAGAAGAGATAACAGAAGATGGATAAGTTATGATGGGCTTTTTCTCTCGAATATATTGTTATAACCATTTGTTTCAGATGTACTGTAATTATTTTCTGTATGAAAATTGAATTTGGTGTTCAAAAAGTCTTTTTTCAAACTTGAGTCTTGAAAAAGAGAGGGTCGTCTTATAATCAGGGTCGTCTTATATCCGGGCCAATACGGTATTTCTGTAAGATTAAGTTTTTTGACAAATCGTCCTCAAACCTGTTAGGCTTGACAAGTACAATCCAAAAAATTCATTGTGCCAAGTTTGGTGTTAATGGAGACTTCAGGTAAAAGGGTACTGAAATTTATTAAATGTACAGACATTGCCAAAAACAGTGGATTTAACATCAAAATATAAAGAAATGTTAAAAGGGGCAAATTTAGCAAAGCATTCGAGGAATCGATCCTGAAAGTTCAGCTCTCAAGGACAAATGGTTGATTACATATATAATACATACACAGGAGTTAGCCAGTGGGAAGAACATCTTCCTAGCTCACATCAGGAATACACAGTGACTGCTGGGTATTTCCTTCTTGGAGACTCTACTTATCCTTTGCAGGACTGGCTCTTGAAACCATTCCATGACCCTGGACGACTGACAGCAGAACAGTCTTTAAGCACAAAGTCAACCGAGCACCAGTGGTCGTGTCACGGCTCAAAAGACAGAAAACCCAAATGCACAACATCAAACGGAGTATCAGAGTCCCAGGCCGACACACGGCCAAAGTTCAGGGGGCCGGGCCGACCGCCGAGACAGTTCCGGAGGCCGCCCTCGGGGCGTAGCAGGCGGGTCAGGAGGTCTGGGAGCGTAGCAGGCGGGTCAGGAGGTTGGTCTGGGGGCGTAGCAGGCGGGTCAGGAGGTCTGGGGGCGTAGCAGGCGGGTCAGGAGGTCTGGGGACGTAGCAGGCGGGTCAGGAGGTTGGTCTGGGGGCGTAGCAGGCGGGTCAGGGGGTCTGGAGGCGTAGCAGGCGGGTCAGGAGGTCTGGGGACGTAGCAGGCGGGTCAGGAGGTCTGGGGACGTAGCAGGCGGGTCAGGAGGTCTGGGGACGTAGCAGGCGGGTCAGGAGGTCTGGGGACGTAGCAGGCGGGTCAGGAGGTCTGGGGGCGTAGCAGGCGGGTCAGGAGGTCTGGGGACGTAGCAGGCGGGTCAGGAGGTCGGTCTGGACCACCGCTGGAGCAGGAACAGGGGGCGATGCGTCCAGGACCACCGCTGGAGCAGGAACAGGGGGCGATGCGTCCAGGACCACCGCTGGAGCAGGAACAGGGGGCGATGCGACCGGGACCACCGCCGGAACAGGAACAGGGGGCGATGCGTCCAGGACCACCGCTAGAGCAGGAACAGGGGGCGATGCGACCGGGACCACCGCCGAAACAGGAACAGGGGGCGATGCGTCCAGGACCACCTCCGGAGCCGGAACAGGGGGCGATGCGTCCAGGACCACCGCCGGAGCAGGAACAGGGGGCGATGCGTCCAGGACCACCACTAGAGCAGGAACAGGGGGCGATGCGTCCAGGACCACCGCTGGAGCAGGAACAGGGGGCGATGCGTCCAGGACCACCGCCGGAGCAGGAACAGGGGGCGATGCGTCCAGGACCACCGCCGGAACAGGAACAGGCTGGGACTGCCGCCGCCGTCTTTTCTCCTGAAGCTGGAGACTCCTGGGTCCATTTTGAGCCAGGTGTGTTCCCCAGAAAGGGGGAAGAGACTGGGGTGGGTCCGGGACCACCTCGGGAACAGCAACAGGCTGGGGCTGGCGGCATGTCCCTGTCCCCTTCAACATACGGTGGTAGGACGCCACTTGGTCACCGTAAAACAGCTCCCACAGATCCACGTTCTTTCCTGGTGGGTCCATGCTGGCTGGGTTCATACTTTTGGCCAGATTGTACTGTCACGGCTCAAAAGACAGAGAACCCAAATGAACAACATCAAACGGAGTATCAGAGTCCAAGAGGCTTTAATCAGGTCAGAGGTAGGCAGGAGTCAAAAACCGGGAAGACGGGCAGATCAGGCAGACAAATCCAAAGGGGCAGGCAAAAATCCAAAAACCGGGAATCAGGCAAAGTCACAGGCAGGCAGGCAGAAACAGACAGAATCAGGAATGCTGGAAAGCTAGGCATGAACGCTAGACAATCTGGCAACTGGCATGTGGAAATGGGCCGGTATATAAAGGGGAACTGATGATCATGGGAACCAGGTGTGCAGATGGGCGGGGAAGCACAGGTGAGGGGAAAGAGAAGATGTCTGGCTGATGAGGGTGGCAGGATCTGGAACAGGAGAGTGATCATGGAAAAAACCTATCCCCAACTGGGAAACCATGACAGGTTGTAGAAGATGAATTCAGCAGGTTTCCCCAGTGAGATCCGACTGGTGAAATGAATGGTGATGACTTCCTGTCCACTACATAATCTGTGTGAAAGTCATGGAAAGACGTATGAAACATCATAGGATGAACCTGCAGCAGCAACACTTCAGCCAGTGGTGGCAGTGGCTCGGGGTGGAGAGGAGGAAGAGATGTTGGAGATGCACTAACGCAGTATTTGTGGAATAGTTAATGCTATAGTTAGATTACATTCTGTATCTCAGAATGGTGTTACAATAAATTTGTGCTTTTTGCAGATATATGGATTTTGTCCATCCATCCATCTTCATCCACTTGATGTGGGACTGGTTAGCGGGGGCAGCAGTCTGAGCAGAGATGTCCAGACTCCCCCCCCCCCCCCCCCCCCACACACATTTCCTCCAGCTCTTCTGGAGGGATCCAGAGATGTTCCCAGGTCAGCCAAAAGACATTCCCTCCGGTGTGTCGTGGCTCTTCTCCTGGTGGGACATGCCAGGAACACCTTCCCAGGAGGTGTCCAGGGGGCATCATATGTTAGTCTTTCAAGTTTTAGGTATGACGTTGTCTGATTATTTTTTTACTGATTACTTTTTTTTTTCTTTTTGCTGTGCTGAGGTGTTTTTTGCAATTCCACACTTCATACTGATCAAATCTTTAGAGTTTATCACTCGTGTGAGTACGTTGGTGCTTCTTTAGATAACTTGATGTGGTAAAAGCTGCTCCACACTGATCACATCTAAACGGTTTTTCTCCAGTGTGAATACGTTGGTGAGTCATTAGATTACCTGATGTGGTAAAAGCTGCTCCACACTGATCACACCTAAATGGTTTTTCTCCAGTGTGAATACGTTGGTGAGTCCTTAGACAATCTCGTCTGGTAAAAGCTGCTCCACACTGATCACAAATGAACGGTTTATCTCCAGTGTGAATACGTTGGTGAATCCTTAGATGATCTTGTCTGGTAAAAGCTGCTCCACACTGATCACACCTAAACGGTTTTTCTCCAGTGTGAATATGTTGGTGAGTCCTTAGATGGCTTTGTTGGGTAAAAGCTGCTCCACACTGATCACAAGTGAACGGTTTTTCTCCAGTGTGAATACGTTGGTGAGTCCTTAGATAACTTGATGTGGTAAAAGCTGCTCCACACTGATCACATCTGAATGGTTTATCTCCAGTGTGAATACGTTGGTGAGTCCTTAGATTACTTTGTTGTGTAAAAGATGCTCCACACTGATCACATCTGAACGGTTTATCTCCAGTGTGAATATGTTGGTGAATCTTTAGCTGACTTGATGTGGTAAAGGCTGCCCCACACTGATCACACCTAAACGGTTTTTCTCCAGTGTGAATATGTTGGTGAGTCCTTAGATGGCTTTGTTGGGTAAAAGCTGCTCCACACTGATCACAAGTGAACGGTTTATCTCCAGTGTGAATACGTTGGTGAGTCCTTAGATTACCTGATGTGGTAAAAGCTGCTCCACACTGATCACAAGTGAATGGTTTATCTCCAGTGTGAATATGTTGGTGAATCTTTAGCTGACTTGATGTGGTAAAGGCTGCCCCACACTGATCACACCTAAACGGTTTTTCTCCAGTGTGAATATGTTGGTGAGTCCTTAGATGGCTTTGTTGGGTAAAAGCTGCTCCACACTGATCACAAGTGAATGGTTTATCTCCAGTGTGAACACGTTGGTGAGTCCTTAGATCACTTGATGTGGTAAAAGCTGCTCCACACTGATCACAAGTGAACAGTTTTCCTCCAGTGTGAATACGTTGGTGAATCTTTAGATTACTTTGTTGGGTAAAAGCTGCTCCACACTGATCACAACTGAAAGGTTTTTCTCCAGTGTGAACACGTTGGTGAATCTTTAGATGATATTTTCTGGTAAAAGCTGCTCCACACTGATCACAACTGAACGGTTTATCTCCAGTGTGAATCATCTTATGTTTTCTCAGACCTGATGAAGTGGTGAGGACTTTCTTGCAGGGATCACAACGATAACTTGTGTGTCTCTCTTTGCATTTATGTTTCTGTAAGGACAGAGAAGAAGAATTAAATCATCTTGTTGGCCGACTCACAAAAGCTTTTCAGTTTCTATAAAGTGTTGTCTGTCTAACCCCTCATTCACACTGAAAGCGCCACGGGCGTCCCGACACCAGCATCTCGCCGCTTGGTGCATTCACACTGAAAGCGTCAGTGCCTGCAGCGGGGCGGGGGTGGGCGGGGTTTCAAGCTGCGCTGCAGAACTGAAGGGAACAGTGGGAACAGCCTACTCATATAACGTACACATCTTCATTTTCCCATAAATAATTAATTTCACCATAGATCACACTTTGGGGCGCCTTCTTTATATTTTAGCGTTATTTCCGGGTATACCGGGTGAATTTGATGCTCCTTAACAAGTTTGGTCCGCGGATCAGCATCAACCGAGCGAGCTCTTGCTCTCGGTGGCTGATTTATGGTTCCGCGTCACACCAACGCAGAACCGACGACGCACACCGCACCTTGTCCCTACGCCGTTGGCTACGCCGTCGATTTAACGCGGAACCATAATTCAGGCGAAGCTGCAGTCTGTTTGCGCTGATCACACACCGGGTCGGAGCGGATTTGGTCATGATGTTTAACCTGTGTTTTGTGATTAATAAGCACAAGTTTTAATTATTTTTCTTTGGATCAATGTAGCAAATAAAATCGTTGGGACCATCCAGCTCCTCAGCCATCAGATACGTGTTTCACATGAGCAGTTCAGGTAAAACGGCAGTCAAACCAGCAAAATGTCATTTTGCTGGATGAAATATATTAATTCCTGATAAAATAAGTATGTTAGTGCACAGCTCTGCTCCTGTACGTATGTTAATCAGTGTACGTTTGTGAGTACAATCAACATTGAGAGTTCTCGCTTCGGGAATCCCGGTGTGTGATTGGACGACGCCTCGGCGTCGCCGCTGCACATTTGCATAAAGTTCAGATTTTTCAACTTTTAAATTGCCGCGCTCTCCGCCCGCCGCCCCCGCCGCTCCCACCGCTCCCGCCGCTCCCACCGCTCCCGACGCCCCCCGACGCCCGTTTTTCATAGACAATGAATGGCAGCCAGACGCCTATGACGCCTGTGACGCTTTCAGTGTGAATGCAGGGTAAAGTGCTTTTATTGACAGCCAGAAACATCTCAGTACGTCAAATCAAAAGTGTAAATGGTTAAAGCTACTAAGACGAAAACCATCAAAATAGTTCATTAATAGGGATGGGTATTGATAAGATCTTCCAACCATTTTTCATTCTGCTTAACGATTCGGTTTTTATCAATTCCCTTATCAGTTCTCATTTGGGAAAAAAGAGTAAAGAAAGAAAAAATTCCTACAGATACAATAGGGCCTTTGCACTGTAAATGCTGTAAATGCTCCCGTCATGACGTCACGACGGGAGCAGATTTCCATAGGTTCAGCCTCTGCTGCTGAAACCACACCCCCAACCAGCTCTCTCCGCCGCTGGAGCATGGATGTATTATGTGCTGGAGCTGCAGCCATTGTTCAGAAGCGGTGACTGTTTTCCACCGGTTTCAACAGCGAGGGAGAGTTAAAATGAGGTTTTGCATCGACATTTACCCTCATAAAAGGATCAGTTCCAACAGCACGGACCCGGCAACTGCACACGAGTCAGCGGTAAGTTCCTTTTTTTATGTTATTTATATTTGTATGATCTTTGCATGGGCTAAGTATTTAGCTTAGCTCTGGAGCCCCGGAGCTGCTGCCGGACCGGACCGTCGAGGAGCTCCGGGTTCGGAGCTCCGAGCCCGGGGGCTCCGGGGGAGCCGGCGGCTCAGTACCGTAATACATTTTTCTTCTGTGGTTTCAGATCTGCCAAGCAATGCACCTGAAGCTGTTCAGACACCTTCAGAAGACGCGCGGTCCTTCCTGAGCCAGCAATAGTGCATACATTTTGTTTATATATTTTAACAATAAAGTTGCCATTTGTGAAAATTCAGTGTTGTGATTTCTTTACAGTTAACATGATTAATTTGTCTTGTAACATAAGTGAAATGATGAGGAATTGGAGTAAATAACCGTGGTGTACCCGTTTAGAATTAAATTAAATCTTCCTGTGTGAATTAGTGTGAAGACGAGGTGATTAAAGGCTGATTTATGGTTCCGCGTTACACCAATGCAGAACGGCCGCTGCTCTGGCCGGAGCGAAAGCTTTGTTCCCTCCCCTGCTACACGTCATTCAAGCAGCCAATCAACGCAGAGCCTCATTATCATAGCCTCCCCTCCCCTCAGAATGAAGCACAGAAAAAGGGGTTAGAAGCGGTAAAACTAGATACAGGGCCCACAGGCTGAATTTCTGATTTATGTAGAAAAAACAAGCTTATTGTTTTTAAGACATTCAAGGCCTGTTTAAAATATACATTAAATGCCATAATATGTCCCCTTTAAGTCCCAGAAAGCGGAAAGAGTCCACTAATGGCACTTTCGCACTAGGACTTACTTGGCCCGACTCGGCTCGGCGCGGCTTTACACGGCTCCACCCATGTGTTTTCGCACTGCCAGGGGAGAAGTGGGCAGGTTGGGGTGAAGCTGCTGTGACGTACTCGATTGCGCAACCGCATTATTCATGTCGGCACAGATGAGAAATCAGCTGGAGCCGGGAGCGGCTGAGAAAAAAACAGCCCGTCTACATCGCTTTTTTAATTTTTTCTCGACAGCCACCAGGTTTATGAACATCTGCACCTCAGAGTTGGATCACCAAACAGACGTTTTGCGCTTTATAATAAAATCGCTGCGAGTCCCCTTGCGCTGACTCCCGCTTCCTGATTCAAACGTCTGACGGCCCCGCCCCCCGACCAATCAGAGGCGCGGAGGTGGTGACGTCAGAAATAGTCCCTTCTCAGCCCGCTTTCAGAACCTCACTGAAATGGTTACAGAAAAAAGTATCGACTTGGAGCGGCTCTACTCGTCTCAGCCCTAGTGCGAAAGCGCAAAACAGGTAGAACCGAGCTGAACTGATACTAATGCAAAAGCGCCATAAGTCCACCTGTGTGTCTCCCAGCATGATGGGAAGGGGAGGGGCTGCGTTCCTCCTGAAATCCACCACCATCTCCACTGTCTTGCGGGTGTTAAGCTCCAAGTTGTTGTGACAGCACCAACTCAGCAACCGCTCGAATCTGCCCAACCTCTGGAGGGGTATAGAGCTGGTCCAGTGTTCCACGACAGGGACGAAAACCGCATTGTTCCTCCTGAATCCGAGGTTCAACTATCGGCCGTATTCTCCTCTCCAGGACCCTGGCGTAGACTTTCCCGGGGAGGCTGAGAAGTGTGATCCCTCTATAGTTGGAACACACTCTCCGGTCCCCCTTTTTAAACAGAGGAACCACCACCCTGGTTTGCCACTCCAACTGTATTGTCCTCTTCCTCCATGCAATGTCGCAGAGGCGTGTGAACCAAGACAGCCCTACGACATCCAGAGACTTGAGGTACTCAGGGCGAATCTCATCCACCCCCGGTGCCACTGAGGAGCTTACGAACTACCTCAGTGCCCTCGGCTTGGGTGATGGATGAGCGCTTCCTCCGAGCCCCAACTCTCTGCTTCCTCAGTGGAAGGCATGTCAGTCGGATTGAGGAGATCCTCAAAGTATTCCTTCCACCGTCCGACAATGTCCCCAGTCGAGGTCAACAGCTCCCCACCAGCACCATAAACGGTGCCGGCAGAGTACTGCTTCCCCCTTCTGAGGCGCCAAAACGGTCCGCTAGAATTTCCTCGAGGCCGACCAAAAGTCTTCCTCCATGGCCTCCCCGAACTCCTCCCAGACCCGGGTTTTTGCCTCCAGGACCGCCCGAGCCGTGGCTCGCTTGGCCTGCCGGTACCCATCTACTGCGTCAGGAGTCCCACCGGCCAACATAGCCCGGTAGGACTCCTTCTTCAGTCTGACGGCATCCTGTACTTCCGGTATCCACCACCGGGTTCTAGGATTGCCGCCACGACAGGCACCGGAGACCTTGCGTCCACAACTCCGAACCGCCGCGTCGACAATGGAGGCAGAGAACATGGTCCATTCGGACTCAATGTCCCCCACCTCCCCCGGGATCCGAGAGAAGCTCTCCCGGAGGTGGGAGTTGAAGATGTCCCTGACAGAGGGCTCGGCCAGACGTTCCCAACAGACCCTCACAATCCGTTTGGGTCTGCCCGGTCTGTCCAACCTCCTCCTCCGCCAGCGCATCCAACTCACCACCAGGTGGTGATCAGTTGACAGCTCAGCCCCTCTCTTCACCCGAGTGTCCAAGACATGCGGCCGAAGGTCAGATGAAACGACAACAAAGTCGATCATTGATCTCCGGCCTAGGGTGTCCTGGTGCCACGTGCACTGATGGACACCCTTATGCCTGAACATGGTGTTTGTTATGGACAAATTGTGACTAGCACAGAAGTCCAACAACAAAACACCACTCGGGTTCAGATCGAGGAGGCTGTTCCTCCCAATCAAGCCTGTCCAGGTATCACTGTCATTGCCCACGTGAGCGTTGAAGTCCCCCAGTAGAACAATGGAGTCCCCAGTTGGAGCACTATCAAGTACTCCTCCCAGTAGAACAATGGAGTCCCCAGTTGGAGCACTATCCAGTACTCCTCCCAGTAGAACAATGGAGTCCCCAGTTGGAGCACTATCCAGTACAGCTCCCAGGGGCTCCAAGAAGGCCGGGTAGGGGAGAACGGGGTGATTTGAGCCTGTGGGGAAGTTGAGCCACCCCTTGTTTATGAACAACCATAGACAAATTTGGTCAAGTGACCACGTGTGTTTGAAGAGTCATCCATAGTACTCTCCCTGTGATGGAGAGAGGCTGATCGAGTAAGTGGTAAGCATATTTATGTTCAAAAAACTGTTTTTTGCCGTTCAAAGTGAATTTTTCATGTTCAAGGAGTCGTGATTCTCGCGTCTGAAAAATTTAAGACAAGTTTGAACAAATCTCACATATGTGTTAGTGGATTAGGAAGTTATAATATGAGGCTATACTTTTAGCATGATGTTAGCTCTAAACTGCTGGATGATAGGGCTGCAACGATTCGTCGACAAAAATCGATAATCAAAATTGTCTACAATGAATTCCATTGTCGACAATTGTCGCCAGACGTGTTTTTCCAACGGAGTGAGGCGTCTCACTTCAATACAATCTCTGCCGAGAGTCGCGCATGCGCGATAGCGTCTCTGCCGAGCGGTAGCGGGTAAACAATAATGACGACGTCCCGTCCTGTAGCAGCTACATGTAACAAAACTTCTAAAGTTTTGGAGCCTTTGGAACCTTATCACGGGAGCCCGTTGGTAATGCACAAGCATTTGAAGAGAAAGCACGTCGGATCTGGGTGACGGGTTCAACAAATGATACACCAGTTCAACCCAGAGAACGTCCTGCCATCCAGAACCGATTTCACCCACTTGATACAGAAAAAATATGAGACGTTTATTTTATTTTTTATATAACAGATTTGGCTGTTCTTAAAAAATTAAAAATAATGGACAGAGGTTTATTTAGGCTGCGTCCCAATACTCCCCCTCGCCCTCGTTTTCTTCACTAACCCTAACTTTTGCGCGTTCCCGTGAAGGTAGTGGTGTCCCAATTCCTCTTTTCACCTAGGGGGAGGGGGCATAACGAGGGCTAGGGGCTGAGAATAGCCCCTTCAAATCGAGGGATTTCAGATGCTGACTTGGCGAGCGAGGGGGTATGAACATTTCCCAGAATGCTTTTCGTCGTCATTTGCGGACTGAATCAAAAAAAAAAACATGGAGGACATTTCTTGTTTTTTTGGGAATAAAATCAATATTTTGAGTTAGTTTCTGCATAAAAATGCGTTTTGATTACATTTCCTTTTGCAAACCGATATTTTACTTTCATAATATTCACTCAGTGAATGTACATAATCCCTTTTTTGTCCGTTGTTCGCTAAGATCGCGCCGGAATATAGTTACGTAACCTACGTAAGCTACGCCGTAGGTTACGTCTATTTAAAGCTCGCCGACCGAGGAAAAGGAAAAAGGAAAAGTTTTTTTGAGTCAAACGGCGACCCGCAAAGAGCAGGAGGATATTGAAAAGAAAACCCACAAATGTAAGTATAATGTCCCATGGAATTAAAAAAAAAAAGTTTTGTAATCACAGTGCTTTTGTATGTTTGTATGAACAGTACATAGAAATCCAGGGTAGATAACATTGCCGTGTCCTGTTAACTACTCGTTAACTCTCATATTTTCTACAAATTTGTTGGATATTTCACATTAGCAACGTTATTTGGGGGGGGGGGGTTACGAAGTAATAACGTTGCTTGCTGCCTTGTTATCATAGTTCAAACATGTTTTTTTTTGTTAGTTTTTTTTACGAGGACGTTTGTGCATTGCAGTAATCACATTTCATTCCAGGGACTCCGGATCAGGTCCGACACCTAATAAGGTTTAGGACTAGCAACAAGGAGATTTTTACTAAGAAATATGCTGCTAAACCACTGTGGGAGTGAGTGATCTAGCTATCTGCTTGCAGAATATCTGTGATGGGGTCCTTAAGCATGGTATAACTACTATTCATCACTGAAAATCTTTAAAAAAAAAATAAGGTAAGCAATGGTTATGGTAAGTAATATTATCTGCTAAAGAGATGATGCTTAACAAAAAAAAAATACATGTAAAGTATTTATTAATAATCTTCTGTAAATTGTGTGTGTGTGTGTGTGTGTGTGTGTGTGTGTGTGTGTGTGTGTGTGTGTGTGTGTGTGTGTGTGTGTGTGTGTGTGTGTGTGTGTGTGTTCCGGGACAGACAGTGGGGAGGACACAGCAGCCTCATGGCCTTTCTACGAAGATATGCATGAGGTTTTGGGGTCCAGACCTTCAATCCAGCCTCCATGTTTGTTGGCCTCTTATGAAGATCCCTCGCAAATACTCATGGTAAGTTTAGCAGTAAAAAAGCACAATCTTATTCCCCAGTCCTTCTTCCTATAGCTAGCTTGTGCCACGACCGGTGGTTCTCCTGATTGTGAGTAATAAAACACTACAGTACCTGAAGATCTAACTGTTATTTTCTTTTCAGAACATAATCGACCCTCCATCCTCACCGGTGTCCTCTCTGACAAATTCAGAGGAAAGCACAGAGGTAATTTTTATTTATACAGTGATAATGAACCTGGTATGATGTTGTGGGTGTGTATGATAGTCCAGTCATGTGTGTAATCAACATGTGTATCCATCTTTTTTATCTCAGAACACTTTGGAAGACGCCAGCACATCGGCCTCAAGCTCTGCCTCACCAGCTGGAAGAGGAAGCTGGAAGAGGAAGCTGGAAGAGGAAGCTGGAAGCTTCAGGCATCAGGTCCACTTTCCCCCCGATCCCCCCAAAAAAAGAAACTCTCCATGCAGGACTTCCTTCAAGCTGAGGCCGCCAAAGAAGACAGAAGATGTCAAAAGAATGAAGAACACATGGACAGGTTCCTGAACCTTTTAGAGAAAATGGTGGACCAGACACCTCATCAGCAGTAGCAGCACATACACTGCAAACTTTTTTTTTTGTAAATATTTCTTTGCAAATTTTTTTATATGGAACAGCACCTTTCTTTGTTTTGCGTGCAGATTCTCTCACTATCCTTATTTTACTATTGATCTTGTTGTACAGTTTATAATTTGAGACATTACCTTACTTTGAGAAACCCCAGAAAAGAAAACTGTTGTGTAACAAGTTTTATTAGACAATTTAAAAGTATTTCCAAGTGAGTAAAACCACACAAGTACAAAACTATTTACACATCAATCAATCAATCAATCAATCTTTATTTATAAAGCCCTTTACAACACACAGGGTGACCAAAGTGCTTTCCATTAAAATCCACATTAAAACAAAACAATTTAAAAACAACATAATAAAACCATTAAAATTAAATTAAGAATATTTCACATCAATACTATGTATTAAAAGCCAGTCTAAATAACCAGGTTTTCAGTCTGGATTTAAAAACCCCAAAGTCAGTGATGGTGCGCATTTCTGGGGGCAGCTTATTCCAGAGCCTGGGTCCAGCTACCGAGAAGGCCCGATCACCCCAGAGTTTAGTCCTGGTCCTGGGGACTTCCAGTAGGAGCTGAGTTGAGGACCGTAGGCCTCTAGTGGAGTTCTGAACACGCACTTGTTCACATAAATAAAGAGGGGCAAGCCCATTGAGGGCTTTAAAAACAAAGATTAAAATTTTAAAATCAATTCTAAAAGAAACAGGAAGCCAGTGAAGAGCAAATAAAACCGGAGTGATGTGTTCGCGACGTCGAGTACTAGTTAAAAAGCGTGCAGCAGCATTCTGAACAAGCTGAAGACGGTTAAGAGAAGACTTGGAGACACCAACATACAACGCATTGCAGTAGTCAATTCTAGAGCTTATAAAAGCATGAATGGTTTTTTCCAAGTCTGCACGATTTAAGAATGGCTTCACTTTTGTTAAAACCCGTAACTGATAAAAACTGGTCCTGACCACGCTGTCAATTTGCTTGTCAAATTTTAAGCTGCTATCAAAAATAACTCCAAGATTCCTCACAGATGTTTTTACTTTAAAAGATAGATCACCAGAGTGTGGTGAATCACCAAATAAAATACATTCTGTTTTACTTTCATTTAGGTGCAGAAAATTTCGCCCCAACCACATTTTAATTTCTGCAATGCAGTCATAAAGGGTTTGAAGAGCACCACTTTTGTTTGGGAGCACAGGAAGATAAATTTGCAGGTCATCTGCATAGCAGTGAAAAGATAGGTTGTGCCTGGCTATGATAGAGCCCAAAGGCAACATGTAAAGAGAAAACAATAAAGGGCCCAGTATGGAGCCTTGGGGCACACCACAGAACAAAGGAGCAGCAGAGGAGGACAGGTCGCCGATCATTACAGAAAAACTTCTGTTTGTCAGGTACGATTTAAACCATTTCAGTGCTGTGCCACGAATACCAGCACACTGATTAAGGCGAGACAAGAGGATTGAATGATCCACTGTATCAAATGCCGCTGTCAGGTCTAACAAAACTAAAACTACAGGACATTTGGCATCAACAGAAAGGGCAATGTCATTATGCACTTTCAACAGTGCGGACTCAGTGCTATGCCTTGTCCTGAACCCAGACTGAAATTTTTCAAGCACACGGTTATTTTCTAAAAACGATTGCAGTTGATTAAAAACAATTCTCTCGATGACCTTTGAAATAAAAGATTATATATGCACGATATGAGCAAAACCCACATAACCGAGCATTAATTTCAGCAAATTTCTTAACAGGCGTTATTTGGATAAACTGAGCCCCGGTTGCGGATCTTAAGGTTACCTTTATGCCTGAAAAAATATTAAAACTTAATAAAGTGCCATATTAACAGCGCTACAGCTGAAATTAAAACAGCTTTTAGCTCTCTGCTTCCTGATCAGGGTGGGGATGAAAACGAGGGGTAGGGGGAGAAATGGGACAGGCACCTGGGCCAAGTGCCCTAAAATCTCCCCCTTCTTTTTTAGGGCTTAGGGAAGAAAAGAAGTGCGAGTGGAGAAAAGAAGGGCGAGTGAAGTTGAATTGGGATTGGGCCTTATTCTGCGGCAAAAGTCGCAAGAAGAATCCCCGAGTTCACCAGCGCCCCCTACCGTGAGGCAGGAGAAGTGCGTGCCTCCCCCGTGCCTCTTTTCAGCCGTTTTATGATTGCGCCGGCACAAGAAACACATTACTTTATTTATTTTTATTTTTATTTTTTTTTATTTTTTTTTTGCCTTTTTCTCTTACCTTTTATACATGTTTTTATATTTGATGTAGTGTATGTTGTTGTCTTTATACCCTGTGGGACATTTGAGCCTGTAATAAAGTTTATATATATTACACACATATGGTTGCTGTTCATTATATAAATCAGCTTGACTATGGAAACTTATTTCATACAGCAAACGTGTTTGAAAATGTTAATAATGACATACAAAGAGACAGCGGTCTGGTCTCACTACATGACATTGCAGCACAGATAGCCGAGTGATTCCTCCATGGGGAGGCTCAGCGCTGCGCTGCCTCGTCGCCCGTATCTTCTCAGCATATGAATGGCAAATGTGAACATTCGGGATTTTGAGGAAAAAATAATCTAAAAATGGTGAAGTTAAATGGAAAATTACTTTATAGTACAAATCAATTGATAAATATAAATTTTTTATTTTTTTATTTTACATTTCTTTCTTTCCATGTGCCTCCCCTGCCTCCTCTGACCGCACGTCACTGTTAAATAGTTTATTTCATCGTTTTGAGGAGAATCTCCTGCGGATGTCCTAAATCTGTGTTGCCAGGTTGGGCAGGTTTCAGCCCAATTGACCTGAAAAATATATATTTGGGCTGCTTTTCCTGGTTTTGACTAAATCTTTAGGAGAAATTATTAACAAAAAAAGTTTCCATTATGGCAGAGAAAAGTAGAAACATACACAATAAACTCACTGATAATATATTTGCTTTAATCTACTCAATTTTATTGTAGTTTTTGTTTGGAGCCTGAACTTTTTTTAGGGTATTTAGTTATGTGAAGATGAAATGTATTACGCATTTAATCATTTATAGTTTTAACAGAGAATGTAAGATTCGGGCTGGTTTTTCATTTTTTCGGTGGGTTTTACGTTGCATTTGGGCTGGAACCTGTCAGATCTGGCAACCTCAGCACTGGATTTCTTAAAGACTCGTCTTTTTGGTCACAATAAACTTGCTCTCATCAACGGCGATGTCCCTCTGGATTGAGAGCAAGGTGAGGTTTGAGAATCTGGCCCCGTCCCTGCAGCCCAGAGAGTTTTTAATCAACTTCAGCTGCTGAAACTCAGCATGACTTTAAGGCCCAATCCCAAACTCCACCCTAAACCCTCAAGCCCTGAGCCCTCACAGACTTTCAGTGATGTCAGCGTCAGGGTGTGAGGGCTCCAAATGGTAGAAATAGGAATGGGACACACTTAGCAGAAACCGGAAACACGCCAGACCAAAATGTCACGTGCCGGTATTAGAAGTTTGGGAATGATCATCCGGATGTTTGAAAACAAAGTGGTAGCCTATATAAAGGAGCATACAATTCAACAAAGAACACAATTTAAACATGAGCACAGTACAATATGTATTTCCTTGTTAACATTGTCTTTCTTTCAATCTACCCATACCAGCACATCCAGTATGCCAGGATCAATCGCCCAGTAATTTCATTTTTGTAAGCGCGTGTAAACTGAGTTAAATATTCCAGCTGTGTTATGACCAACTAAGATTACTTTCCATTTTTCAGCATGATGTCTTTTCATTTTTGTAAGAGCGTGTAAACTGATGGTAACCTGAGATAAATATTACAGTTATATTATCACTATTTACTGCAACGTTTTTGTTCAACTTGCTGAAATTGTTTAAATTTTGTGGTCATAAATAAATGAATAACCAAATTACTGCTTGACTTGTTTGTGTTGGATCTAAAACTATCTTGCTAGTATTTACATGTATGCATTTCTGTTAACAAAGGAAATCTTAATTCAAACTGTACTCAGATTAAAGTAAAGCAAGTCTTGTTTATTCAACACCAGCAGGTCAACTGAGGATTTGTCTAATATAAAATGAAATTGAACCTCAAATTATGAATGAAAAAATGATGAAGAAAACTACATTTTGTCCTCCATCTTCCCACAAATGTAAATTAACTTAGATAACTGGTCATCCCTCTTCCTTTCCCTCTTCCTCCTTTTCATCCAGCTCCCTCAGCCTCTTTTCCTCTTTAGTGTTGAAGAAAGTCCAAAACGTCATTTCTCCTTTTTTTGGTTTTGGTTTTCTTCCCTCCGTTTGAATGAATGAATGAGTGAATGAAAAACTTTATTTCGAACATGCTCACAAAGAAAAGAAAAATGAAATACATATATAGCCTATAAAGAACGATAGTTAAATGATATGTTTGTTGGTCGCTCCTTGTTTGTAAAGGAAATAATAGGACCGTTGAAAAATCATCACGGGACAACAGTTTCTGAATATAAATCACCAGTGGGATATGTATTTATCTTAACAGTTGAACTTCTTTCTTCTCTCAGTCGCACATGTTCCTTTTCCTCCGCCCCCTGTTTTGTTTCCATTCTCCCTGGTAACCTCCTTTCATGTCACAACGCAATGAACTGTGGGTAATTCCCTTTCCCAAAGGCTGCGTCCCAATTCTCCCCCTCGCCCTCCTTTTCTTCCCTAACCCTAACTTTTGCGCGTTCCCGTGAAGGTAGTGGTGTCCCAATTCCTCTTTTCACCTAGGGGGAGGGGGCATAACGAGGGCTAGGGGCTGAGGATAACCCCTTCAAATCGAGGGATTTCACATGCTGACTTGGCGAGCGAGGGGGTATGAACATTTCCCAGAATGCTTTTCGTCGTCATTTGCGGACTGAATCAAAAAAAAAAACATGGAGGACATTTCTTGTTTTTTTGTGAATAAAATCAATATTTTGAGTTAGTTTCTGCATAAAAATGCGTTTTGATTAAATTTCTAATTGCAAACCAATATTTTACTTTCATAATATTCACTCAGTGAATGTACATAATCCCTTTTTTGTCCGTTGTTCGCTAAGATCGCGCCGGAGTAAAGGCTGTTAGGTTACGCCGTAGTAGGGCTGTGCGATTAATCGATTTTAAATCTAAATCGGATTTATTCTTCACATCGATGTTAAAAAAAAGGAAATCGGAAAATTGGTTTTCCTTTTTTGCAGCTGCTGCATTACAGACAGAGCTCGTCTAGTCATCTTTGTTTGGTCGTAAAATTGTAAATGTTGTCACTTTACTAAACTCAAGGAGGATTTACAGGATCTTTCAATTGCACTTCATTCCCAATAGGGACATTTGTTTGCTATTTTTCTTTAAAAATAAGATAAAATATTTGAAACAATTTATTCCATTGTCTTTTGTAGTTTTACCAAAAAAATCGAAATCGAAATCGAAAATCGGGTTTTCAGAGAAAAAAAAAAAATCGGGATTTTATTTTTGTCCAAAATCGCCCAGCCCTACGCCGTAGGCTACGTAAGCTACGCCGTAGGCTACGTAACCTACGCCGTAGGCTACGTAAGCTACGCCGTAGGCTACGTAAGCTACGCCGTAGGCTATGTGTGAATGCGTTTGAATGTGTATGAATGTTGGTGGTGGTCGGAGGGGCCGTTTGGCGCGATATGGCAGCCACGCTTCCGTCAGTCTGCCCCAGGGCAGCTGTGGCTACAAATTGTAGCTTACCACCACCAGAGAGAATGTGTATGAATGAATAATGATCTATGTAAAGCGCTCTGGGTGCCTTGAAGGGCGCTATATAAATCCAAGTCATTATTATTATTATTATGTAAGCTACGCCGTAGGCTACGTAAGCTACGCCGTAGGCTACGTAAGCTACGCCGTAGGCTACGTAAGCTACGCCGTAGGTTCTGCGTCGATTTGACTCGCCGACCGAAGGCAAACAGGCAGACTCGTCTCAGAGAAATAGAGAGAAATAATCCTGTGACTCGTCAGATTTGTTTTGGATGTTTCTGATATAATAGTCTTCAGAAACCACAAAGTAATCCAGCTGTTATCTGGGTAATTTACACACTTTCAGATAAAGTTGTAGAAGATCACACCAGAATAAAGGGATTTATGGTTCCGTGTTACACCAACGCAGAGCCTACAGCGTAAGGTCTGCGTCGATGTACGCAGCGACGCGCGCCTTACGCCGTACCCTACGCCGTAGGCTCTGCGTCGATTTAACGCGGACCCAAACTCCGGAGCCGGCAGACAGACATCTCTAAATTTCGGAGTAAATTTCTTAACAGGCGTTATTTGGATAAACTGAGCCCCGGTTGGGGATCTTAACGGTTACTTTTATGCCTGAAAAAATATTAAAACTTAATAAAGTGCCATATTAACAGCGCTACAGCTGAAATTAAAACAGCTTTTGGCTCTCAGCTTTCTGATCAGGGTAGGGATGAAAACGAGGGGGAGTAGGAGAAATGGGACAGGCACCTGGGCCAAGTGCCCTAGATCTCAAGTGCCCTAAAATCTCCCCCTTCTTTTTTAGGGGGTAGGGAAGAAAAGAAGTGCGAGTGGAGAAAAGAAGGGCGAGTGAAGTTGAATTGGGATTGGGCCAAAGTGTACGGGGATGCTGACTTGCGGGAAGGGGGCAGTAAGGGCTCAAAATGGCTGCCGGGAGCCCTCGCGCACTTGACCACTTGAGGAATGGGACAGCCCTAAGCCCTTACGCAAGGTGCGGGAGCGCGCACGTAAGTCTGCGAGTCTGTGAGGGTGCGGATTGGGATTGGGCCTATTGCTGCGTTCCATTTACCTCGGAAGTCGGAACTCGGAACTGGGAATGACGTCACAGCCGAGTTATCAGCGTTCCAGTTACAAAGTAGGTAAACAAGTTTGTAGTTCGCATATACCACATGAAAAATGTAAATTACACTATAGCAGCATATATATGCCGAACAATACTTGTATACGACTGATTTAGTGTGACCAAAACTAGAATGAAGTGCTACGGATTTTTACAGAGCTCTCTGCTACTGTTTACAACCGGGGCAGCCATCTTGGAACGTGAACTCGGGGGTGGTGAAGATTCTCCCACTTTCATTGTGGGAAATCCCACTTCGAGGGGCGTTCCAGTTGAAAATTCCGACTGGGAACTAGGAAATCCCCACTTCCGAGGACAAATGGAACGCGGCATATGGCTCTGATGCGACAACTGGCTCGACGCATTGCTACGGCGAAGCCTACAGCCGCGTTTATACTTGCAGTTCAGAACGCGTACGCGAGACGCAGGATACGCGTGACGTCACGTCTCGCGTATCCTGCGTATCCTGCGTACATTTGACGCGTCGACGTGCACGTTCTCAAAAAGACACTGAACGCGTACGCGACCTGCAGTTCTCGCTCTGGCCGCTAGTATCGCTGTTCCCGGTCTGATCCCGGCTGGCACGATTATGCTGCTCTCCCCTGGAGAAAGTTCCCCGTGCATATATTTATGCAATATTTAACTTCCCCCCAGGGTTTCCGTTGTCCGGTAAAATATGCCGAAGTCCGGTATTTTATAATCTCTCCGGTCAAAATACTCACTGGTGCTGCGGGACTAGAGTCCCCGGGAGTACCGCGGATGGCGAGCCCCGGCCGCCGAGCCCCGGCCGCCGAGCCCCGGCGACCGAGCCCCGGCGACCGAGCCCCGGCGGAGGTACGCGCCGAGCCTCGGTGCCTCCCGGAGCCGGGAGGAAGCGGAGCCGGGAGCCAGGAGTCAATTGACGGGACTTATTTTATTTTAAATACTCTGTTTTTCAATAAAAATACTATTGAATGACTTGGAATCATATTAGGAACAATACATTTTTTGACCATGTTAATCTTTCTTATATATTGACATCTACTTCTCCATATGAACCTAAAATTAACTGGATTTATTGTTTCGTCATTCTTGTTGAGATGGGTGAGGAGAATGCTGGATAAATTAGTCTGGAAAGACTATCCACTTTTGATAATAAGCAATAATAATAAGATAAGATAAAATAGTCCTTTATTACTCCCTCAACGGGGAAACTCACGTAGCAGAAGTACACACACACACACACAGGGAAGGGGGTAAAACAGTAATATAAATAAGTAATACACATTAAAAAAAAGAGTAATAATAATAATAATAATGTTATGGTTTTCTTTAGCTTCCTTCTAGGCACCCAGAGCTTTACAGAGATCATTATTCATTCACACACATCCTCCCCGGTGGTAGCTCCGTCTGTAGCCGCAGCTGCCCTGCAGACTGACGGGAGCGTGGCTGCCATATCGCGCCTAACGGCCCCTCTGACCACCACCAACATTCATACACACTCATACACATTCACACGATGTTATAATCTCCTACATCATCCAATATTGTCCTGTAAAAGTGTTCGTTTTTCTAATCTGCTACCGCTGCTGCTGCTACTACTTCTGTTACTTAATATAAGTAGCTTTTCCAACTGTTGCTCTGCTTACTGCCCCCTATCGGTCACCATCGGTATGACAGGCTCTACTCGGGTGGTACGCGAGGTCAGCGCGAGGTACGCAGTGGAGCATGAACAGACACAAAGCAGGCTACGCAGGCTACGCAAGTTACGTGCGTAGAGTATATTTCCGGCTGTAAGCGTAGGATACGCGTCGACGCGCCGCCCTCCCTGCCCCCCCCGCCTGCTCCGCTATCACGCGGAACCATAAATCAGCCTTAACTGCTGGTCCGTGTTTCCTCCACATTCACACATTCAGACGGAAACACGTTTAAAACACGTTTGTGACCTGCAGAACCTGCAGAACCTGCAGAACCTGGACCTGAACACTGACCTGCAGACCAGAGGAAGATCCCGCTCTGGTCCTGATGCTGGACTCCTGGTCCCGGTCCATCTCCGAGTCCTAGTCCTGGTTCTGATCCTGCAGATCTTCAATCGCTTCTTCTTCTTCTTTTGATTTTATTGGCGGTTGGCAAACAGCTTTCGGGTGCATTACCGCCACCCACTGATCTGGAATATGGACTAGGTATCTAAACGATCTCTAATGTATTCAAAATGAATGTATGTCAAACAATACAAACAAAACAAACAACACATTGACTTCCCCTAGCTTTCTTATTTCCTGCTTTAACACATCTCTCTCTGTTATATATTTGTTGCAGTCTAATAGAATATGGTCCACTGTTTCCTCCTCTCCACAATGTTCACACTTTCCTGTATTATGTTTTTTTTATTAAAAATAGAGATCTATTCAGCCCAGTATGCCCATTCCTTAATCTTGTCATTACTCTTTCCTCGGTCCTGTTCCGCCCGCCTGATCCTGCATTCCCAACTAATGGTTTATTTTTAAAAAGATACCGTCCTTTACTTTCTTTGTTCCACTCATTTTGCCACTTTTTCCTGATTTGTCTCTTTATCACCCCTTTGACTTCTGATTTGCTGATGTTCACATGGAGTTGATGTTCACTCCTCAAAGCCCCTTTGGCTGCTCCATCTGCCCTCTCATTCCCTTCAATCCCCATGTGTGCAGGAACCCACACAAAAATGACGGACAATTGCATATGCTTAAATCTAAATAATGGCATCATTATTTCAAATAATAAGTCTTCTCTGCATGTGGTGTTGCAATAAAATAAGCTTTTTAATGCTGCTGCTGAATCTGATAGTATAACCACTCTTTCTGGCCTGCTGTCCTCTACCCACTGCAATGCAATTATTATAGGAGTCATTCTATAATTAGGGGTACATGTCATGTCCATGGGCTGTATTTATCAATTTTACTGAATATTCACTTAAAGCAATGATCCACTTTATTTCAGGGCACATTTCTCTTTCATTTAATAGAAAAATGTCAACAGATTCCATCATTTATTTAAAAAAAAAATGCTTATTCCATACTGGATTTTGTTGTTTTTGTGCTGTCCGATTTGCTAAATGTCAGGTTTGGCTCTTCAGATTAACACTAAAATACATTTTTTTGTATTTAATTTCCATCATTATTTGTTCAAAATAATCATTAAAATATGAGAAAGGTGTTTTAAAAACTATTTGGTTCATGCATGTACATTAAATCATCCACTTTGTGTGTGTCCGAGAAATCTCTGTCAACTGTGTTACCCATTGAAAAACCCCTATAAATCAGCAATGGTTTGCTCCAAAGTCACATGTCCAGAATGATATGATGTCCCTTCCTTCAGGGAGGGAGATTTGAAGACAGTGTGGTAAATTTCTACTTCTCCTCTTCAATATTTCATCAATATTATTGTGTGCACATAGAGTGGGTTAATTGGTCGTCAACTGTGTTATCAACATGTTCTTGTGAACTTGCTTTACATGTTATTTTTACAAAAATACAGAGAAACTGTATAAAAACATGAGTTGATCAAGGCCATGTAGTGACAGGTCCAAGGTCTGCAGTTAGCACAAAATGCACTAAAATGGCCCAAATGTCAACTGTGTTACCCACCTGTGTTACCCAACTGTAACACAGTTGACAGGGGATTAACACGGTTGACAATGTTGGCAGTTTATTGTCATTTTTTATGTTTAAATTGAGTGTTGTTGATAAAAAAACATTCTTGAACTATTGTTATAACACAGACATTACATAGTAATTACATAGGAGTTGCCTAATTACATAGTAATTTTTGCCTGTCAACTGTGTTATGAATGGTTTTTGTGTCATATATCTTTTAAATATTGACTAAACTATAACAAAAAAGATGGGGGATATCTGTAGAGAGGGAGGTCTTACATAAGATTGGTGAATAACTCTAAATTCAGTGTAATATGCATTTATTTTGAAAAAAATATTAATCCCTCCTGATAACATCCCATAGAATGTCCATTATGAAGCTCAAAATTCATATTTTTAAATCAGTTAGACAGGCAACCTTAAAACCCCTGGTGAATAGACTCAAAACCTTTCAAACAACTGTATTATCAAATGTGTAGTACCTAGTTCTTGTTGTATATGACACATTTGTCCGTAACACGGTTGACAAAATAATGAGTCCAATGTTTATTTTCATTAAAATATTTAATATGTAATTAGAGTTTAAGCTTGGCAATTAATGAATTTAGCACATTTAGGGGGTATATTATGGAAACAACTAGATTATTTATCAAAAAAGAAAAGTGATTTTGTCACTTTTGGTTGATATGAAATGTACCCCTAATTATAGAATGACTCATAGCCATCATTTCGCTTGTAAACACAGATAATTCATCCGATAGTCTCTTCCTGCATACGATGTTCACTTCAGGGATGACTACTGCTGCTGCTGTTCTGCCTGTCTCTGGATCTTTTGAACCATCTGTGTATATATGTAAATGACCATAGTAATTCCTTCTAATGTATGAATTTACACTGTTACTATTTCTCTCTTGTTCTTTTTCCCAGTCCAGGAGGCTCAGATCTACCTCTGCCTGTGGCAGTAGCCAAGGTGGAACAGCCGGCAACACAACAGTTGGCGAAAACCTCAACTCCAGTATTCCCATCTCCCTTGCTCTCCTCTCAACCACCCATCCAAAGCTCTTCCTTTGCTTTTTCCCGTGTTCCCAGCATGGCTCAGTTGTACTTTTTGTCGGATGATTATTGTGACCTTGCAAATTTGCCCAGTATGTCATCATGAGTTGCTGTCTTCTTAATTCCAGTGGCATCTCCCCCATTTCCACCTGCAATGCAGGTACAGATGTGGTTTTGAAAGCCCCACAACACACCCTCAGTGCTTGAGCCTGAATCCTGTCCAACCTCCCCAACAAAGATTTACATGCCGACCCATATGCGACACACCCATAGTCCAGTACTGATCTTATTAAACCTGTATATATCGCTCTCAAAGAAGACCTGTCAGCTCCCCACTCTGTACCCATTAAACACCTCATGACATTTATAACCTTTTTACATTTATCACCAATTTTATCAATATGTACTTTCCAGGTGAGCCTTGAATCAAACTCCCAGTAATTTGAATGATTCCACCCTTTTCAGCTCCTTGCCATACAAATATAGTTTGACTTCTGATTCAATTTTCTTCCTTGTAAAGAAAAGGGTATTTGTTTTCTCTACGGGAAATGTAAATCCCCATTTCAATGACCACTGCTCCACTCTTTGAATTGTTTCCTGTAACTGTTTGACTACATATTTCACATTTCTTCCTGTTTTGAATATTTCTCCATCGTCAGCAAACAGAGATTTCCCTATAGTTTGTCCAATATCTTCATATACATCATCAATCATTATTGAAAATAACAAGGGACTTAATGCACTTCCTTGCGGTGTTCCGTTATCCACACCATACCTTGCTGAAAATGTTTTCCCCACCCTCACCTCTATAGAACGTTCAGACAAAAATTCCTTCACCCATCTGAACATTTTACCTGTTATACCTAAACTTTTCATTTTAATCAATAAACCTTCTTTCCACAATAAATCATATGCTTTTTCAACATCAAAAAATACTGCTACCACCACCTCCTTATTGACTTGTGCCTTCCTCACCTCTGTTTCTAGACATAGTATTGGATCCATTGTTCCCCTTCCTTTTCTAAACCCACTTTTATGTTGTGATCTAAGATTTCTTATTTCCAAATAATATGTTAGCCTTTCAGTGATCATACGCTCCATGACTTTACACATATGAGACGTCAATGCGATTGGTCTATAGTTACTTGGATTAGTAGGATCTTTTCCTGGTTTCCTGATTGGTACTATGACTGCATGTTTCCAACTTTGTGGTAATTTCCCTTCCTGCCAAATGTTGTAAAAGTGTAATATGACCTCTAATGACTTATCAGACAGATGTCTCAACATGGTAGCATATCGGATCTTTTCCCGGAGCAGTTAGTCCTGATTTACCTAAAGCCCTTTTCATTTCTCCTAATGTAAAGGGGGTGTTAATTACATCATCCTTCTCTTCCTCTCTTTCCAGCAACTCTTTATTTCTTTCACTTGTTTCCTGTCTTCCTTTTCTCCCCTCTTCAGACATATTTCCAGAGCTATGTACCCCAACCAAAGCCTTTCCTAACATATCTGCTTTTTCTTGATCTTCAATAGCCAGGACCCCACCACTGTCCAAAACTGGGTACCCCCATTCACGTCTTACTCCCCCCATTTTCTTCATCATTCCCCAAACTTGGCTAATTGGCGTGGTTCTCCCTATTGAATCACAAAATGTTCTCCAGTACTTCCTTTTAGCCTCTTTAATAGTCTTTGGGCCAATCCCAATTCTCCTTCACTCGCCCTTCTTTTCTCCACTCGCACTTCTTTTCTTCCCTAAGCCCTAAAAAAGAAGGGGGAGATTTTAGGGCACTTGAGATCTAGGGCACTTGGCCCAGGTGCCTGTCCCAATTCTCCCCCTACCCCTCGTTTCCATCCCTACCCTGATCAGGAAGCTGAGAGCCAAAAGCTGTTTTAATTTCAGCTGTAGCGCTGTTAATATGGCACGTATATTCCATATAAAAAAATGTGCACAGAAATATTTACAAAAAAAAAAGTTTGCAGTGTATGTGCTGCTACTGCTGATGAGGTGTCCTGTCCACCATTTTCTCTAAAAGGTTCAGGAACCTGTCCATGTGTTCTTCATTCTTTTGACATCTTCTGTCTTCTTTGGCGGCCTCAGCTTGAAGGAAGTCCTGCATAGAGAATTTCTTTTTTTGGGGGGATCGGGGGGAAAGTGGACCTGATGCCTGAAGCTCCAGCTTCCTCTTCCAGCTGGGGAGGCAGAGCTTGAGGCCGATGTGCTGGCGTCTTCCAAAGTGTTCTGAGATAAAAAAGATGGATACACATGTTGATTACACACATGACTGGACTATCATACACACCCACAACACCATACCAGGTTCATTATCACTGTATAAATAAAAATTACCTCTGTGCTATTAATAAATACTTTACATGGATTTTTTTTTGTTAAGCATCATCTCTTCAGCAGATAATATAACTTACCATAACCATTTCTTACCTTATATTTTTTTTTAAGATTTTCCCATTTTTTGCCAATTTGTGCTGTGGTCACCTTTCCCTCCAGTTCCAGCTCTTTGATGAGTTTCCTGTAACAGAAAACAGTGATGAATAGTAGTTATACCATGGTTAAGGACCCCATCACAGATATTCTGCAAGCAGATAGCTAGATCACTCACTCCCACAGTGGTTTAGCAGCATATTTCTTCTTATTGAAATTCTCCTCGTTGTTAGTCCTAAAGCTTATTGGGTGTCGGACCTGATCCGGAGTCCCTGGAATGAAATGTGATTACTGCAATGCACAAACGTCCTCGTAAAAAAAAAAAAACAAACAACAAAAAAAAACGTTTGAACTATGATAACAGGCAGCAAGCGACGTTATTATTACTTCGTAACCCCCCCCAAATAACGTTGCTGCCTTATAGTAATGTGAAATATCCAACACATTTGTAGAAAATATGAGAGTTAACGAGTAGTTAACAGGACACGGCAATGTTATCTACCCGACTCATCATGCAGCCACATATGCATTATCTTACGTTAACTCAGAATCAGCTTTATTGGCCAGGTTCTAACATTGTCCAACAAGTAATTTGACTCCGGTAATTTCACTCTTTGGTATTAAAAATAAACAATAAACAATGTGGTATTTCTATGTACTGTTCAAACTGTTAAAACATACAAAAGCCCTGTGATTTTTTTTAATTCCATGGGACATTATACTTACATTTGTGGGTTCAATATCCTCCTGCTCTTTGCGGTTCGCCATTTGACTCAAAAAAAATGAAAAAATGCTTGCTTGCTCAAAATCGAGACGAGTCTGCAAAGCATGTTTTCCTCGGTCGGCGAGCTAGACGCAGCCTACGGCGTAGCTTACGTAACCTACGGCGTAGCTTACGTAACCTACGGCGTAGCTTACGTAACCTACGGCGTAGCTTACGTAACCTACGGCGTAGCTTACGTAACCTACGGCGTAGCTTACGGAACCTACGGCGTCGCTTACGTAGGTTACGTAACCATATTCCGGCGCGATCTTAGCGAACAACGGACAAAAAAGGGATGATGTACATTCACTGAGTGAATATTATGAAAGTAAAATATCGGTTTGCGCCGAGAAATGTAATCAAAATGCATTTTTATGCAGAAACTAACTCAAAATATTGATTTTATTCCCAAAAAAACAAGAAATGTCCTCCATGTTTTTTTTTTTGATTCAGTCCGCAAATGACGACGAAAAGCATTCTGGGAAATTTTCATACCCCCTCGCTCGCCAAGTCAGCATCTGAAATCCCTCGATTTGAAGGGGCTATTCTCAGCCCCTAGCCCTCGTTATGCCCCCTCCCCCTAGGTGAAAAGAGGAATTGGGACACCACTACCTTCACGGGAACGCGCAAAATTTAGGGTTAGGGAAGAAAAGGAGGGCGAGGGGGAGTATTGGGACGCACCCTTTCTCACCACTGCTTGCATTCTTTTATATTGTATGAAATTTTGAAAAGTATGAGTATTCTTTAATACCTTAAAAGCCTTATTACGTTTCTTTATTACCATACTACATTCCTCATTCCACCATGGAACCAACTTCCGCCTTCTTGTTCCAGCTTTTCTTACAATTGTCTGCCTGGCAGCCCCAATTATAGCATCTCTTACACTTTCATTCAATATTTCTATATCCTGTTCTCTATCTATATTCCTGAAACTTGATTCACTTATCTCTCTGAATTTATCCCACTGGGCCTTTCCAAACATCCGCCTTTCTAATGAATCTTCTAAACCCAGCCTACTTTCATTACCTATTTTACACAAAATTGGGTAATGATCACTTCCAACTGTCGTCTTCTTCATCACCTCCCACAAACAAATACCTGCCAAGGACTGTGATACTAGTGTTAAGTCTAAACTTGACTCTTTTCCTGAACTACAATCAATCCGTGTGAAACTCCCATCATTTAAACATACAAGTCCCCTCCCCAAAGTGTACTGTGGGCATTGAAATCACCACACCAAATGACCCTCCTCTTATCTACTCCCTTTATTGCCTCCAGTGTTTCCAATTCCATCCTCTGACATGGATTATAGAAATTCACTATAACCAAACTCCCATCTCCTACCCAAACCTCAACCACTACATACTCCAGATCTTTCCCTTTTTCTAGTTCTCTATTCATCGATATCATGTGACGTCACACAGTACTCGCAGCGCCATCTTGAGGACCGACTTGCAACATGCCGTCTATCTGTTGTGCCGTGGGATGCGACAAGAATAAGTCTAAAAGAACGGGATTGACCTTTTATAATGTCTCCCAAAATACACTGAGCGTCGAGAGAAATGGTTTGCTGCTATCAGGAGGGACCACTGGACTCCTACAGAGCACTCCAGACTTTGCAGTGAGCACTTTGTTTCGGGTAAATAACCAGGCTTGCCACCCGTCCCTTGAAATACAGAATTGTTACGGGAATTAAAAGTTGCGTTCAGTATTGAACCAAAACAGAACGCAGTTTATTCTGTATTTCACAATTGTCCCATGCACGTCTGTCACACACAGGAACAACGAACTAACAGTAATAAACAAAATAAAGGAGAGGATATATTAAAGACAGCAACATGTGTTGGTTCGCTCTGTTATTTATTAATGTCATGTCATTTCATTCGTTTCAGTAAATTCAACTAAGGTGAAAACAAATATATTAGATATATTATTTCCCACTGCATGCAAAGTGATATATTCCAAGCCTTTATTTATTATATTTTTGATGATTATGGCTCACAGTTTATGAAAAGCCCAAATAAAAAATCTCAAAAAATTAGAATATTTTATAAAATCATTAAACAATTCAATCATCAAAATGATAACAGATAAAGGCTTAATATATCTTGCTTTGCATGTAATGAGACTATGTAATATATTAGTTTCACCTTGTAAGTCTAATTATTGAAATAAATTAACTTTTACACCATATTCTAATTTTTCTAATTTCACAGCCTGATGTGAAGTAGCGGTAAGCTTCGGTACTTTTAAAAGCTTTGAGAGCTTCGCCGGTGTATGGAGAAGGATTGTGGACCAGGTAGATATATATGTCCGCAAACGACAAGTTTGGCAGGTTTTTGGCAGACTGGAGTGGAGTCAGTAATTGATTAGATATTAGATACGGATCGAAACCTAAAGTGTCAATTTTCTGTAGATACCGTTGCTGTTCTTCGGGAGTTAAAGGAGACCTATTATGGCATTTAATGTATATTTTAAACAGGCCTTGAATGTCTTAAAAACAATCTAAAGCTTGTTTTTTCTACATAAATCATAAATCCAGCCTGTGGGCCCTGTCACTAGTTTTACCGCTTCTAACCTCTTTTTCTGCGCCTCATTTTTAGGGAAGGGGGGGGTATGATAATGAGGCTCAGTGCTGATTGGCTCCCTGAATGACGTGTAGCAGGGGAGGAGAATAAACCTGCTCCGCCAGAGCAGCCCGAGCCTGTAAATTATCACAACACTGAATTTTCACAAATGGCAACTTTATTGTTAAAAAAATAAAATATGAGTTGTATATAAATAACATTTATGCACTATTTCAGCCGGATCTGCCCGGCGGATGCTGAATGCTGGCCGCGGAGCCACGCCGGGCACCCGGCGTGGCTCCGCGGCGCATCGCCCGTTACCGGTGATCAAACCGACAGATTTCTCTGAAAGTCTCGGAGGGTGAAGCTGGTCCAGACTGGGACGTACCCCAGAAATCCCTGCTCCCAAAGCGGCTGGGAACCTGGACAATTAAGTCGGAAACCCCGCTTTGGGAACCAGAAAGTAGGCTGGAGCCGCGCGCATCACCGCGGCTTTAACCGGGGAATCTGACCGGTTCCGACCGGCCGGGACCGCAGGAACCGGCCTGGACTGGTAGCAGGGACTCCCGGGGACCGACCAGCGGAATTTCAGCCGGATCTGCCCGGCGGATGCTGCGCGACGGGCGCCGCAACCCCGGGGCGGGCGCACAGATCGGCTTCGGAGCGCATCCGCGGCGCATCGCCCGTTTACGGGGATCAAACCGACAGATTTGGCTGGAAATGTCGGAGGATGAAGGTGGTCCGACCTGGGACAGATCCCCGAGGACCCAGCTCCCAAACCACCCGGGAACCTGGATGATTTAACCCGGATCCGCTCCGCCGCGGCGCCGCGTACGACTGGCTGAAGGAAGGACCGCTCCAGCAGCGGAGAGAGCTGGTTGTGGGCGTGGTTTCAGCAGCGGAGGAAACCTATGGAAATGAGCGCCTAGGGTGACGTCACCATAGGCGCAGATTCAGAATGGCTCAAAAAAAGGTCACGTGACACTGGGGGACTCTGTCCGGCGGGGGTCAGAGACCCTGCAGAATTTCATGGTATTTTGTCTCCCCTGTGCTGGCAGGGTGAGGGGAGACCACTTTATATATGTTAAAACAAGAAAAAACGTGTTTTTCATAATAGGTCACCTTTAAGTGAGTTATTAGGTGAGACGTCATATTGGCTGCGCGACGTGAAGGTCCCCGGCGTTTTATAATAGATCCATGGTCCCCGGTCGGTCCTCAAGATGGCGCTGACAACAAAAAATGTCACGTGACTGAAACCCATGAATATGAAACACCTTGCCTAATAAAGGTAGCACATCCTCCCCCATTACTCTCTTCTCTATCCCTTCTTATACACACATATCCTTGAATCACAAAATCTAAATTAGGTTTCAGCCATGTCTCTTCTACACATATTATATCTGGTTTACTTTTTAAAGCCTCAAGAAATCCTTTAAATTCTTGTCCATTCGCCAGCAGCCTTCTTGCATTCATATATATATATATATATATATATATATATATATATATATATATATATATATATATATATATATATATATATATATATATATATATATATATATATATATAATATTAATAATAATAGTAATGTCAATAGAAACAATTATATAGTAAATACTTGTATAGTAAATAAAGACCTTAACATTGAACGTTTTCTGGGTTCTTTTCTTTCTTTTCTTTTTGTTTTATCTATGTCTGTCTGTAATGTGTGACGTTTGAAAAACAAATCAGGTGAAATGATCTTCACAACATAATTTCTGATCACTTTAGTGTGTGTAGAAACGCCGCTCCTCCATAGATGTAAAGCATCGCCGTGGCGAGTGGTCTGTACCAAGATGGCGGCGCTTTAGGCCCAGCCACAGTGGATGGACGTCTATGTATAAATGTCTATGGTTTCAGCACATGGAATCACTTTACATTTGATTCAGAGATATTTGTATCATTTACTCCATCATTGTATTTCTGTTCACACTATTTAAACCTGGTTGCTGTTTGTTCAGCAAGTTTGGATAATAAAGTTTTTTTTTTAAAAACAGGTCACGTGGTTCCGGTTCCGTCCTCACAGTGGAGGTTTTGCAGACGATTGAAGATCTGCAGGATCAGAACCAGGACTAGGACTCGGAGATGGACCGGGACCAGGAGTCCAGCATCAGGACCAGAGCGGGATCTTCCTCTGGTCTGCAGGTCAGTGTTCAGGTCCAGGTTCTGCAGGTTCTGCAGGTCACAAACGTGTTTTAAACGTGTTTTAAACGTGTTTTAAACGTGTTTCGTCTGAATTAGTCCGCCAGGTCAACCACGTAAATGTCTTCAGAAAGAGGATCTCGCTCCCACCTCTTCGGTGTAAATTCTTTTCACTTTAAAAAAAAGAACTATTTATGTTAAGCATAGGATAAAAGTTTGAACTCGGATTTTTGAGAAGTATTTTCACGATCGTTATTTTAATAGCGGGACTATTTCCAGCGGCGCCGGTGTCGAGGAGCGCTTCGGACGCGTCACGTGATCGCGCTGGACCAATAGCAGCGGCCCCTGATGTAGACACGCCTGACGTCATACAATGTGGACGCAACCTCGGCTTCCCAAATATGTAGAAAAATACAATATTATGAGCCGAAAAGTGCACAAACATGACTAAAAACAGTGTTATATGAGGCCACAATGAAGATGAATTATAAACTAAAGTGAAATAATAAAAATTGCCCATAATGTGATTTGGTACTACTAGAAGAAGCAGAAGCTTCAACTCTCTCTTCCTGTGGGAGATCCTTGTTGCTAGGACTTGATTCTCCACCAACTCTTCCCTCACGTTTATCTCAAAGCATTTTCTCAAACAAAACACATTTACAAATAACAAAATAACATATTTGAACCATTTTCCAGACAATAAAATAACTGAAAAAATCTGAAAAATTGTTCAAATATGTTATTGTAACTTGAACATTTTAAAATATGTTTATGTAAAATATGCTTTGCTGATGAAAGAATATGTTTCTCTATTGTTCTTATTTTTGTGAGGGGGATATATATAGTTTTTCGGCACTACCTTGTTCTCTATAGCTGATATAACATGAATTACTTCTATGTGGGATCAATAAAGTTCTTATTTTTGCCATCTGATAAAATTAAATATATTATATTTGGTGCCTAACTGTTTCCAAGTATATTAGTGCGTGTGTGAATGAATAAATGAGACGTAAAAGGTAAATTTCTTTGTAGAAAGAGGCTTTATGAAAATAAGTCCATTTACTTGCTTTTGGGTTGGGTTGCCAGGTTTGTCAGGAACCCGTATATAAAACATCCATGCAGGAACCGACACGTGAAACTCCATCGACTCATTTCACCTTAAAATCGGGAGAAACGGTTGAAAATCGGGTTCTGCAGGTTCAGGTTCTGCAGGTCCAGGTCCAGGTTCTGCAGGTCCAGGTTCTGCAGGTCCAGGTTCTGCAGGTCCAGGTTCTGCAGGTCCAGGTTCTGCAGGTCCAGGTTCTGCAGGTCCAGGTTCTGCAGGTCCAGGTTCTGCAGGTTCTGCAGGTCCAGGTTCTGCAGGTCCAGGTTCTGCAGGTCCAGGTTCTGCAGGTTCTGGACTTTTAAACGTGTTTCCGTCTGAATGTGACAGAAACACGGACACAGTTAGTTTTTTATTGCGATGTTGAAACATAATCTAAAGTTAAAACACATAATCTAAAGTTAAAACACAATCTTTTTTTTTTTTTTTTACTTAATTTTTCTATGCTCCACACCATAGTGACGTTCAGTATAACACTAACAAAAAAACAACTAATATACATATATAGACATAAGACAGACACCAACCTCAACATATACACGAAAACAAAAAAAAAATATTAAAAGGACATATCTAAACAACAAACACAAACAAAGCAAAGAGACATGCCTAACATGCCTTTAAATAGACAAGTTTACGAGCCGTTTCCGCTCTACTTCCTAAACTCCTCCCCTCTAAGCAGTCCACTTCCGTTTTGGCGTTTTTCCATTGCACAGAGTGGCAACATTGCTCTGACAAAGAGGGACAAAATGGATATTTCTAAGAAAAAAAGTGGTTCGGGAACGACATGTGTCGGCAGTTGGATGTAAGAACTGGAGGAAGCAGCTGAAGGAGTGGTTGGATAGAGAGAGCTGCAACCACAAACCAGCTGCAAAGACACACGTCCATGTGCTGCTTTGTTTACTTTTTTTCTGAAGCCACTGTAGAATAATATGCACACATTTGATTTATGTGCACAAATTCGATTGACAGTTCCCTTACCCCATATTTAACTTTTTTATTCCTGTTAAGATTAAACATATGAATTTTCTTGTTGAAGCCATTTGTTTAGTTTCCTCAAAACTCAAAATTCATCCATTATTAATGTACAGTGTGAGCTTACTATGAATGATGAACTGTTAAAAGACATTGTAGCACTCTAAGGAAGATAAGGCCTATCATTCATGATCGTAGTTCAGTGCAATAATGAAATGAAATTAAGTTTCATCAAACTTTATTTTCACAGTACAAACATCTGTTGGTTCCTAAATAAGGCTGATCATTTTGGTTTTAAAATGCTGACATATTTACTGCAGAACTGTAACCTTCCCTCAACAAAATCATCAATTTTTGGGCGTATGTGTGAAAGTTGGTTGGTGATGGTGGGAGGCAGAGCTGCAGGAGAATATTCCCAGGGCTGCTCCTCCACTCTTCATGAGTCCTACAGAGTTTCACCTCCTGTGTCGGTTCTGGAGCGGTAGAAGATGCTGTGAAGTTGGTGACGGCTGGTAAAGATCCTTCCTGTTGTGTGTGTATTGTGATAAAGTTCTTTATTTTCTGTAATGCAATTTAAAAAAAAAAAAAAAAAAAAAAAAAAAGTCATACATTCTGGATTCATTACAAATCAACTGAAATATTGCAAGCCTTTTATTATTTTAATATAGCTGATCATGGTTTACAGCTTAAGATTAAGATTTGCAGAATATTCAAATTTTTTGAGATGGGATATTTGAGTTTTCTTAAGCTGTAAACCATGATCAGCAATATTAAAATAATAAAAGGCTTGCAATATTTCAGTTTATTTGTAATGAATCCAGAATGTATGACATTTTTGTTTTTATAATTGCATTAGAGAAAATCACAATATTCTAATGACCAGCATTTCTTTCAGACCCAGCTCTTGTCAGTCAGTGCAGGCAAGCCCGGTTTTCCCGTCCCACAGCATTTTCTACCTAGAGAGATATATTAAAAAAAAAGCCAAGTAGACTTTGATGTAGTTTGGATACCAAAAATGAAGACATATATGTCAAATAATCTTGTTACCTTCCATAAGATCGCAGCTGAATGGGAACACGATCTCCAGGTCTAGCAAAACGAACATCCCGCAGGTCTGATTCTCCAGCTTCAGTTACAGCAGCCGAGCTTTAAGCCCCGCATTGTTCAAACACTGGCCAGGCTCGACATTTGCTTTCAAATAAACAAAACGATCATGTTTGTATGACATGACACACCCGACTTTGTCTCTGTGCAGATATTGATAAACCTCAGAAACTTTCAGTTTGTCCGTTGCGGATTGCAAGAAGTGGGAGCAGATCAGCTGTCAGTTCTGCTGCTGTCATCACGTTATCCTCCCAGTTCTGCACTGAATCCGGGTGGGGAGAGTAACGCCATCTCCAGTCAGAGTATAGAACCGTGTTCCCATGACAAAGACATAGTTGTCGACAGTAAAAACTCACGAGCAGCGAGTCTTTGCTTTAGGTTCGTGTCCACGCCGCTGTGTTTACACCGGTAAACGCTGCGCAAACCCCTCCCGCCGGAAATGACATGCATTAATGCAGAGGAATGGCGGCGCCCGTGTTTTGGCGCGTAAACTTGTCTATAGAGGGAGAAGAGCAGTGGTGAGAGGACGCACCCCTGGGGGGCGCCAGTGCTGATGGTGCGGGTGCTGGATGTGATGCTCCCCAGCCTCACCTGCTGCCTCCTGTCACTCAGGAAGCTGGTAATCCACTGACAGGTGGGGGCAGGCACGGTGAGCTGGGTGAGCTTCTGGTGGAGGATTGCGGGAGTGATCGTGTTGAACGCCGAGCTGAAGTCCACAAACAGGATCCTCGCATAAGTCCCTGAGGTGTCGAGATGACGCAGGATGTGGTGCAGTCCAATGTTGACTGCATCATCCACCGACCTGTTTGCCCGGTAAACAAACTGCAGGGGGTCGAGCAGGGAGCCTGTGATGTTCTTCAGGTGGCTCAACACCAGCCGCTCGAAGGTCTTCATGACCACAGACGTCAGGGCGACGGGTCTGTAGTCTTGGGAACTGGGATGATGGTGGAGCGTTTGAGGCATGAAGGCACCTCACACAGCTCCAGGGACCGGTTGAAGATCCGTGTGAAGGTGGGAGCCAGCTGCTCGGCGCAGACTCTCAAGGCTGAATTAAGGTTCTGCGTCACACCAACGCAGAGCACACGCCGCAGCCGTGACGCCGTCATGAACCCTTCGGACTTCTCCGTCACTCCATTTCATTGCGGTGCAGTACCCCCTGCGGCCGCTAGTTAGCGATCTTTTTCTGAATGGTTTATCCGACTTTTTCCGGTCACAGTAAATCAAAAAGATAAGGACAACTATTGTGCAAAAAACCAAAACAAAAAAAATCACATATAAACGAAGAAAAGAGCCCTGAAAGTTCGCGACTGCTTCAAACCGGAAACCGGAAATGCGTTGCTTCCAAGCGAACCAATCACAGCCCTCTCCTTCTGCGTGTGGTCTGCGTCGCCTCGACGCGTAGTTACAATTTTTCGGGAGGTGCAGGTCAGTGACGGCGCAGGTGACGGCGTGTGGTCTGCGTGGACGAAAACCACACGGCGTAGGCACGGCGTCGTTTTGACGCAGAACCATACCTCAGCCTTCAGGCAGGAGGGGGACACGCCGTCCGGGCCTGGAGCCTTCCTGATCTTCTGCCGCTGGAACAGCTGACACATGTCCTCCTCACAGATCCTGAGTGCAGGCAGGGTGTCGGGTGGGGGGGTAGACAGAGGTGGGGGGGGGTTGGCCGAGGTGAGGTGTGAAAAAGCGGGTAGCTGGGGGGGAGGGGGGGGAATGGTGATGGTGGAGCAGCAGGGGGGAGGGGGGGTGGTGGTGATGATGATGATGATGATGGTGGTGATGATGATGATGATGATGATGATGGTGATGGTGATAATGATGATGGTGATGATGATGATGATGATGATGATGATGATGATGATGACGATGATGATGATGATGATGATGATGATGATGATGATGATGATGATGATGATGGTGAGTCGTCGATCCAGCAGTAACTGTTCAGCTGGTTGGCGAGCTTGAGGTTGCCTGCAGGTCGTGGAGCTGTTCTTTTAAGCCCCGTGATGTTCTGCAGACCTTGCCACACAGAAGAGGGGTCAGGGTTGGCAGAGAGGCGATTCTGCAGCCGTTCGCCGTAGGATCGCTTTGCTTTCCTGATCTCCCTCATCAGTGTGTTCTTGGTCTGTTTGAACAGGTCTCGGTCACCGCTCCTGTAGGCCTCCTCCTTGTCTCGGCGCAATTTCTTGAGGTTCGAAGAGAACCAGGGCTTGTTGTTACTGTATGTGTAGAAGGTCTTACTCTGCACACACATGTCCTCGCAAAAGCTGATGTAGGATGTCACAGTGTCTGTTAGTTTGTGCAGATCTGAAGCCGCAGCTTCAAAGACACTCCAGTCCGTGCAGTCAAAGCAGGCCTGAAGCTTCAGCTTTGACTCCTCCCTCCACTTCTTCACAGTCCTCACTACAGGCTTAGATGTTTTCAGTTTCTGCCTGTAGGTCGGGATCAGATGAAGCAGACAGTGATCCGAGTGTCCAAGAGCTGCGCGGGGAACAGAGCGGTATGCGTTCTTTATGATGGTGTAACAATGGTCCAGAGTCTGCGTGTCCCTGGTGGGACACGTGACATGTTGCCTGTATTTCGGGAGTTCGTGAGTGAGGTTTGCTCTGTTAAAATCCCCCAAAACAATAAAGAGTGAGTTCGGGAGTTTTTTCTCCAGGTCTGTTATCTGGTCGGCCAGCCGCTGCGTGGCTTCAGCCACACACGCGTCGGGTGGGCTATATACCCCGAACATAAAAAAGGATGAGAACTCCTGCGGTGAATAAAAAGGTTTACAGTTCACAAAGAGTGTCTCTAAGTTAGGACTACAATAGTCTTTTAGCACTGTGACATCCGTACACCAACCTTCGTTTATATAGAAGCAGATTCCACCACCTTTTGTCTTCCCTGAGAGTTCCTTGCTGCGATCCGCTCGGATGAGCTGGAATCCCGGCAGCCGTATTGCGCTGTCCGGGACCAGATCACTGAGCCAGGTTTCAGTGAAGCAAACGGTGGCAGATCTGCTAAAATCACGGTTCTTTGAGATGAGTAGAAGAAGTTCATCCATTTTATTAGTAAGGGAGCGGACGTTCCCCAGGTGGATGGAGGGGAGCCGGGTTCGGAAAACCTCTCGCTCTCAGCCGCACGAGGGCTCCCGCCACTTTCCCCATCTGCGTCTTCTGCAGAGCCGGTAAACAGCTGCGGCTGCTCCGACCAAAATCTCTTTTATGCTGTCCGGATCGGTGAAAACTGGGCAAAAAGTACCGGAAGAAGACTTCCCGATGTTAAAGCAGCACAACGGAACTTTCAGCTTTGTTGAGTTTGGCGCCTCCTTTGGACAAAAATCGGTAGTGCTTTACCAGAAAGAACACTCCATTTCCCATGAGCACCAGCGCGTACTGCCGGAAAACCCCCGTCCCCGCCGCTGCATTTGTTTTGATGAGAGAAGACGGGACGGACTTTCAAAATGACTTTTCTGTTTTCAGCGGTCGTTTGCAGGATGGATAATGAAGAGGTAATGTATCTATTTTTGGCTAAACAATATAATATGACGATGTTGAAAAACACTAAGTTCAAATTGGTTTTATTAAGTTGTTTCAGCGAGATAATGCGCCCTACAAACTCATACGCTCTGCACCTTTTTCCTGTCACGTTTTTTAGAGGGACTCTGCATAAATTAGTAGTCCAACATACTTACTGACAAAATAAAAAAATACTTTATAACCTGTGAATAACTGAATGCCCATTCCTTATATTTTGCAGATCAGCCCTGCACAATTTTACAGTTCTCAGGAAAAATACTAGAAATGTTCTATACATTTTCTTCGCATTGCATTCTTCCCTCTAGTGCTGTAATTCTATTCAATTGTATTATTATTTTATAAAGCTTCCTCATTGCGAATTACACATTTTTATGATCACTATTATTTCTCTGTCTGTTGTTGATATTGTCAGTAATTTTAGAATTACCAAAACCCAAGACGAATCCCCAGTATGTGAAAACATTCTAATTTTGATTCTTATTGATCATAGAATTCTACATTTACATTTGTATAACAATTCTGTCTCTTGTTTTATCAGGAATCTGCTGTTCGTGAGAACACCTCTACCTCTGCATCATCAGAGTTTGAACCCCCACAAAGACAGAACCGACACGCAGCATATATATCATATATATATGCATATATATATATATCATATATATATATGCATATATATACATATCGCCAGTTTGTGCTCTGGCAGCAGGATGTTTGGAAAATAAGAGACACCTTTCCAGACCCAATGGGACAGTACACTGGTTTCAGGGCTCCCCGTCTTCTCTAGAATGGAACCTTTATGAGGATTACTGCAAATATTTTGATATTGTTTTTTTTTTGTTCCATTTTTTTCCTGTACAGTTGTTTTTGTGTGTTTAAAATAAAGACATTTGTGCAAAACAAGACAGACTTTTATTTACACACCTTTCAGAAAATAGAACATTCTTGAACTTTGTCATTTGCATAGTGACAGCAGTTATCCCATACATACTTATTATAAACAATAAGTAATCTGTATCACAGTAGCAGTAATGAACAACTGTATGACAGGATAAATTACTGTGAATAAAGTAAACAAGTGTAAATAGAGTAGTAGAAAAATAAACTAAAAATAATGAACTGATAATAAAAACTGAACTATGAAACAGTGTAAGAAGTTACTGTAAATAAATACAATGACTATAGTAGCAGTAGCATCTTGTGTCCATCCATGTTTCGTGCTGGGAGAGTCCGCGTGCGATTCACTGCTGGAGTAGGAGAACCTTCCCTGATGATTCACTGCTGGAGTAGGAGAACCTTCCCTGATGATTCACTGCTGGAGTGTAGGAGAACCTTCCCTGATGATTCACTGCTGGAGTAGGAGAACCTTCCCTGATGATTCACTGCTGGAGTAGGAGAACCTTCCCTGCATGAGGATGTGATTCTGGAAGTTTTCCAGATCTGATGTAGTCCTGCAGAGTGTGAGAATAAAGATACAAAAAACATTATGTCTTTCTGATAATTACTGACCTATAAATCATTCAACATATTTTGTTGATCACAAGTTTGAATTTTTTTCTTTGTTGAAGTCACTGTAATTATGCAGAAAGTAAAAGCAAGTAATGTATAGCTATAGAAAAATTAGAGAAATGTATATATTTATACACTCACAAGATAAAACTACACATTATAAACACCATAAGGTTTCTTTTACTACTCTTGTTATTATTTTAATATAATTCCAACAAAGTACATTTATTTTTTATATTGTATTTTTTTCATCTGGAAGTGTATACTTCGCCTATATATTTCATTTTTCTGGCTATATTTTACTATATCTACAAATGTGTTGCTTTTACCATCAGTGTATAAATATCTGTATATACAGACCTGAAGAGTCAAAAGGTTTACATAGATATTGACATTTGATACAGTAGCAACACTTACACCAGCTGTAGTAGTTTCAGGATAATTGTTTTTGTAAAACACACTGACATAGGTGTTGACAAAAGTGCATACCTGGAGGTGATGAACGTCTTTACATCCTTCAACCATCTCGTCCAAGACGACGGCGCTACAAGGGCTTGTAGCGAGAGAACGCCGGGCCAATGTTTATTCTCCACCGGGCATTTAGCTTGATACTCTCCCGCTTTCTTTTTTTCGCCTCCTCCGCTCCGTTAAAACTTTTATTTTCTTCGTTTTTTTCGCTGCTTCGGCCATGATACCAGCTCCTCGTTTAGCTCAACACCAGCTTCTGCTGAGCTCAGCCTCTGCGCTCCACGCCCCGCCCATTTTTGTCTCGACTACGAATCGGGAAGGAGGGGGAAGTGACGTATGTGCCGTAAAGCAGTCAAAGTCGTAAAATTTGTAGTTTTTTAGTGTGGCAGGGTTCCTACCATGCTCCTCAAAGTTACATAGTGCCAGTGAAAGCGATACAGACCCCCTCAGATCATGACAGAGGTGTCATTAAACCTGTTGGAAGTTGATGTACCATCACAATGACTCTGGAAATATGATATTAAGGTGGAAAAGTTACGTAGTGTCGCTTTAAGTAGTTGTTCTCTGCTGAAGGTGACCCGTGAAGGGCAGCAGAAAACAGGAAAAATACACAGAAAGCTGAAATAAATCAGAG
This sequence comes from Cololabis saira, assembly GCF_033807715.1. Classification (NCBI taxonomy): domain Eukaryota; kingdom Metazoa; phylum Chordata; class Actinopteri; order Beloniformes; family Belonidae; genus Cololabis; species Cololabis saira. Next base: position 49,929,608 of record NC_084590.1, read on the forward strand.
AGCGAAACACTGAAGCGACCATAGGAGGCGCCATCTTCAGTTTCAGTTTCAGTTTATTTAAAAAATGGACAGTACACATTAATCAACATCACTGTAAATGCGCCAGTTTTAGCCAACTGGCTAATTCGCAACTGTAGTCCTTTTGACAAGATGTTATAAACCATTACACCTAAAACAGAAGCATTAAAAGTAAAACACAATATTTACAACACAATCCAAAATAATAGTATTAACAATAATACAATACACAATTAACTGATTACATGTGGTCACGTTTGATTTGTTAATAGCCAGGTCTTGAGTTTTTTTTGGAAAGGTGTGGTAGGTAGCAGAGTATCTTAGATCAGTTGGTATGATGTTCCAAAACTGAGTGGCTCTGACTGAAAAACAGGATTGACTGAAGGAGCTGGACCTAAACGGCACAGTACAGTCCCCCCTCTGGGAAGATCTTGTGGACCTATTATGAGATGGTTTTTGTTTGCCGTCAGACTGAAGAAGGAGTCCTACCGGGCTATGTTGGCCGGTGGGACTCCTGACGCAGTAGATAGGTACCGGCAGGCCAAGCGAGCCGCGGCTCGGGCTCGGGCGGTGTGGGTGGGGAGCTGTTGACCTCGACTGGGGACATCGTCGGACGGTGGAAGGAATACTTCGAGGATCTCCTCAACCCGACTGACATGCCTTCCACTGAGGAAGCAGAGGGTGGGGACTCTGGGGCGTGCCCATCCATCACCCAAGCCGAGGTCACTGAGGTAGTTCGTAAGCTCCTCAGTGGCACCGGGGGTGGATGAGATTCGCCCTGAGTACCTCAAGTCTCGGGATGTCGTAGGGCTGTCTTGGTTGACACGGCTCTGCGACATTGCATGGAGGAAGGGGACAGTACCGCTGGAGTGGCAAACCGGGGTGGTGGTCCCTCTGTTTAAAAAGGGGGACCGGAGAGTGTGTTCCAACTACAGGGGGATCACACTTCTCAGCCTCCCCGGGAAAGTCTACTCCAGGGCACTGGAGAGGAGAATACGGCCGATAGTTGAACCTCGGATTCAGGAGGAACAATGCGGTTTTCGTCCCGGTCGCGGAACACTGGACCAGCTCTATACCCTCCGCAGGGTGCTCGAGGGTTCATGGGAATTTGCCCAACCAGTCTACATGTTTTTTGTGGATCTGGAGAAGGCATTTGACCGTGTCCCTCGTGCCATTCTGTGGGGGGTGCTCGGTGAGTATGGAGTCCGGGGCCCTCTATTAAGGGCTGTCCGGTCTCTGTATGATCGGAGCAGGAGTCTGGTTTGCATTGCCGGCAGTAAGTTAGACTTGTTCCCGGTGCATGTCGGACTCCGGCAGGGCTGCCCTTTGTCACCGGTCCTGTTCATAATTTTTATGGACAGGATTTCTAGGCGCAGCCAGGGGCCAGAGGGGATCCGGTTTAGGAACCACAGGATTTCATCTCTGCTTTTTGCAGATGACGTTGTCCTGTTGGCTTCATCAGACCGGGACCTTCAGCATGTGCTGGGGCGGTTTGCGGCCGAGTGCGACGCAGCAGGGATGAGAATCAGCACCTCCAAGACCGAGGCCATGGTTCTCCACCGGGAAAGGGTGGCGTGCCTTCTCCGGGTGGGTGGAGAAGTCCTGCCTCAGGTGGAGGAGTTCAAGTATCTCGGGATCTTGTATCTTGTTCACAAGTGAGGGAACGATGGAGTTTGAGATTGACAGACGGATCGGTGCAGCGTCCGCAGTTATGCGGTCGATGTACCGGATCGTCGTGGTGAAGAGGGAGCTGAGCCGAAAGGCGAAGCTCTCGATTTACCGGTCAATCTACGCACCTACCCTCACCTATGGTCATGAACTTTGGGTAGTGACCGAAAGGACAAGATCGCGGATACAAGCGGCCGAGATGAGTTTCCTCCGCAGGGTGGCTGGACGCTCCCTTAGAGATGAGTGTCCTCCGCAGGGTGGCTGGACGCTCCCTTAGAGATAGGGTGAGGAGTTCGGTCACCCGGGAGGAGCTCGGAGTCAAGCCACTGCTCCTTCACATTGAGAGGAGACTATGACTATGTCTCTCGGCTGGCCTGGGAACGCCTCGTACTCCCCCCGGAGGAACTGGAGGAAGTGTCTGGGGTGAAGGAAGTCTGGGCATTTCTGCTGAGGCTGCTGCCCCCGCGACCCGGGAACGGATAAAGCGGCGGACGATGGATGGATGGATGGATGGATGGTTTTTGTTTGACAAAATTACTGAGAGGTGGAGGGGCCTTACCATTTAAAATTTTTAAAAACAGTAGGCAGGCATCAGTGAATTTTGTCAGGTTTTCCCAGCTGAGGATTCTGTACTTGCTGAGGATGTAACAGTGGTGGTAAGTATACGGTTTTCGGTCCAGCACCTTGAGAGTCTGCTTGCACAGAGAGAGAATGGGTTTCATGGTTGTGTTTTTTGCATGGGTCCAGCTAGTCATACATTACATGAGATGGGAGATGATCATTGCGTTCATATAGAGAATCGCAGCAGTAGATGTTAAACCATTCCTCATGTATCTGAAATTTGACAAGTTGTATCTGGCAGTCTGTATTACTCTTTTTACCTGATTTTTGAAAGATAGTGTAGAGTCAAGGATAATGCCAAGATATTTAAAATGCGAGACTATTTGGATTGGCTCTCCAGCAACAAACACTCCAGGATTACCAGATGTTGAATTTGATTTTGTGAAGTACATACAAACTGTCTTCTGCACATTAAGACACAGTTGAGACTCTGTAAGCCAGTTGCTGACATGCACCATTGCAGCGTTTAGTTTAGCAGCTGCCAGTTCTTTCGTTTTTGCATGAATATAGATAACGGTGTCATCAGCATACATTTGAACTTCACACTCTGTGCAAACAGATGGAAGATCATTTATAAATAAACTGAATAGGAGAGGCCCAAAGATTGATCCCTGGGGCACACCCATTTCATTGCTCAGAAAGGGTGATGTTTCACCTCTAACCCTAACACATTGAATTTTATCAACAAGACAAGACTTAACCCACTTCAGTGCGCCAATGGAGAAATTATAGTTAGCAAGTTTGCAAAGGAGTATCTGATGACTAACAGTGTCAAATGCCTTCTTCAAATCTAAGAATATGGCACCGACAACACCTCCTTTGTCCATCTTTTGTTTAATATTCTCTAGGAAGAAGCAGTTGGCTGTCTCGGTGGAGTGGTTGGTCCGAAAGCCAAACTGCATTGGGTGCAGAGTGTACGGGCTACTATTAATATGGGAGATTAGCTGTTCAACAATGCATTTTTCAGCAACTTTGGAGATAACAGGCAAGATACTGAAGATAATTACTCACTAAACTTGAGTCTCCTGATTTAAAGACCGGTACAACAATGGCTGACTTCCAGCCATTAGGATATTTATCTTCTTTAATAGAGGCATTCACTATCTTAGAAATCACTGGACACTAATCCCTTATATGAGGCCATAAGAAGGTCATATGTGACTCAAACCAGTGCTGTCTCTGTGCTATGATGCATTCTGAACCCTGACTGAAAGACTTCTAACAGATCATTTCTATACAAATAGTCACATAACTGGCTTGAAACTGCCTTTTCCAGAATTTTAGATACAAATTGAAGGTTGGAAATTGGTCTATAATTAGCTAAGGTGTCTGGGTCAAGAGAAGGTTTTTTAAGTAAAGGTTTAATTACTGCAACTTTGAAAACCTATCATACATACATATCCTAAGTTTAGGGATAAGTTGATTTTTGCTCCAGTATTGTCGCACCAATAAGAGAAAGGGTTAGGGTTAGGGTTAGGGTTAGCCCTAACCCTAACCCTAACCCTAGCTCTATTGACGAGTGAGGTCAGCTCAGGGAGGTCTATAGGATCGAAACAGTTAAGTCAGAACCTAGGGAAGTTGCTAAAGCTGAAGAAACGCGCACAACCGGCTGGTTGATTTCTTCTCTAATTCTCGTGATTTTACTGTTATAGAAGCTCATAAAGTCCTCACTACTGAGAGCTGCAGGAATGCACGGCTCAGCAGAGTTGTGACTCTTTGTGGCTTTTTTATATACTATTAGAATATCTTTCCATTCACGATAAGAGTCTACAGACTTAGAAGAGTACCACTTCCTTTCCATTTTACGCACGTTTTGTTTTAACATGCGGATATCTGAATTATACCAGGGAGTTAAGCTCCTATGGTTGGAAACCCTCCTTTTCAATTCAGCAACTTCATCTAAAGCTTAATGCAACAAATCAGCAGTGTTACTAACAAGAAAATCAACATCAGAGGTAGAACCCAGGTCACTGGCCTTGACTACTTCACTATTTTCCACTGTCGTAAAATGAGCAATGGCCTCCCTAAATTTAGCAATAGCTTCATCAGACAAACATCTGCTAAAATAATACTTCCTATTTTGCACTTCAACATCGGCAATATTAAATTCAAACGTTATTAAATAATGGTCGGATAAAAGGGAGTTTACAGGTGACACCAACAGATCATCAGTTTCAACACCGTAGGTGAAAACGAGATCCAGGGTATGATTAAAACAATGCGTCGGTTTGTCCACTTTTTGTGAGATACCCATTGATTCTAGAAGAGAATTGAAAGCTAATTTTACATTATCGTTTTCAACATCCATATGAATATTAAAGTCACCCACTATGATGAATTTATCGGTACTGATCAATAATCCAGATAGGAATCTGAAAATTCAGACTAGACCTACGGCTAGACCTACGGTTGTTTGCATCCTATACTACCAACATGTGGAATTCCTGACCGACAGCCATAAAAGAGAGCAAATCCCTAATCTCCTTCAAGTCTGCCCTAAAAAGCCACCTACAGGAGGCTGCTACTCGTAACTGGGAATAATCAAAGCCTCTATTGCACATCCCGCTGTTCCTTCTGATTATTGTTTCTTGTTTTTGTTTTTGTTTTTTGTTTTGTTTTCTGCTTTTGTTTTGTAGCTTATTCTATTTGTCTCATCACCTTTTTAGTCTCTCTCGGTGCAAAATAACATAACAATAATCCCCCCTTTTCTTTTTTTTACAATCTTCCCTACAAAGTACTGCTTCTTACCTATGTCATTCAATGTTATATGAGTTAAAAAAGGTCTCCAATGTAAACAAGTGTAATGCTTTCTTGGAATAATGCCTTTTAGTTGACTTTGTATCAGCGAATCTGTACTGTCATGAAACTGTACCTGATCCTATGCAACTCTCCTAATAAATTCTGCAATCAATCAAAATCAATTGTAGTAACCCTAGAAATACGGTTGTAGGAACCCTAATCCTAGACCTACGGTTGTAGTAACCCTAAACCCTAGACTTATGGTTGTAGTAACCCTAACCCTGGACCTACGGTTGTAGTAACCCTAACCCTGGACCTACGGTTGTAGTAACTCTAACCCTAGACCTATGGTTGTAGTAACCTTAGACCTACAGTTGTAGTAACCCTAGTGTAGCGACCATTTGCTTATCAAACAGCCACTACCTGGTTCAGTTATGACGCGTGCAAATACGAGCCTTTTCCATTGTTCCAATGTTTCCAATGTACTTTTATTCCTTACAGTGTTCATGCAGGTATTGCCACTTGTAACATGAAATAAACAAACATAAATATCCACCTGCTATTTCTTACTTCCTCTGTACATGCCCGAACGCACGGTCAAAAAACTTTTGCCTCCACACAGCCACCTGTATGTGATTACAGCCTGATTAAATAGGCCGAGCCCAATTGATTGTATGACTACTCCCTCTAGTGGATGGAAGGCTGATTTGGTACATTTGGTAGAATAACACAAATGGCTCTAACAGATCTGAAACCAGGACTAGTAGACCTGAAACCAGTTATTTAGTATTGGCAGCTAATGATGCTGTAAGGACCAATCAGCTCCCAGAATGCTGATAGAACTGCTTTCAGAAACATCGTGGGTAAAAAAAAAAAAAAAAAAAAAAATCATCACTGGGTTTGTATGTGTATATTTATGTATGTGTATGCATATGTATGCGTATATATATATATATATGTATATATATTAAATATAGTAATAATGCACATATATATACCTTTGGTTTCTACCGTCATGGTATCAATGATTAATATGTGTGCAGACAAGGAATAAAAAAAAAAAAAAAAAAAAAAAAAACATCGTGGGCAGAATTACTAAACAGATCCAGGGAGGAAACAGAGACGTAGGAATTCGCTTTTAATTTTTAACATATTCCGTTTTAATTTTTTCCATTTTCGGTTTTTAATTTTTGAGAATTTGATTTTTAATATTTTATGCAAATGTTACCCCAGCCAGTATATCAAGTAATTAAATATAGATAATTTATGCAATTATAACTGAAAACATTAATGTTTTCATACCTTTAAACATATTTAAAGGCAAAAACATGGCACCAGTTATTCTGGTGTCCAACCAAACATTCCTTTTTGGGCATCAACAAAAAAATACCAAAAGTTGTAATGCGATTATGAAAAAAAAATCGATCTTTAGACATACAAATCGTTTTTTATGAATTAATATGAGAATTGATTTAGAATTGGAAAATCGAGTTTTTCAACACAGTCCGAGTGTGTGTGTGTGTGTGTGTGTGTGTGTGTGTGTGTGTGTGGGGGGGGGGGGGGGGGGGGTTATTAGGAGAGGATGAGAGAAATAGAGAATAAAGTAAAACCCAAGACACTAAAATAACATCTCACCACCAGAAATCCAAGATCTTCTGATGTTTCCACACAGAGACCAATGTGAAACTAACTTCACATGTGTAAAAACAATGAATAAACCATAAAAGTTAACATAAAAGGATAAGAACATAATCATATAATTGAAAAATACGTAGTTAAAATAATAAGAAATAACAATAAACTAAACCACACTAATAAAATAAATGAAATTCAGTTATAAGCTAAATAGCTGGGAGGGAATATGTCAAAAATCATAAAGATTGTGCACTTGGTGACAAGCCCTATATAATCTTTCTATGTGACTTAATTATAGAGATATGCAGATTTTTTACATTGTAAATTAAATTTGACCTTCAACATGACCTTGAAATAGGACATTTATCTCAGAATTGAATTCCTAGCACCAAAAAAGTAGAGAAAGTGACAATATATAACAATCAACCAAACTTTATTGAAAATATACAAACTCTCAAAGAGGATAATGGACAAATATCGATTTAAAAGAAAAGAAAAAGAAAGGAAAATTAAAGCTGCAAGCAGCGATGAACAGGCCCTCGCACCCTTGTGCACGTTCAGGCTGCAGTGGAAGCGCTTGTATTATATGACTTGCATGTAGATTCTTCAGGCCTGGACATTTAGCGGATGACACTAGCCACGACTCTTTATATAAAACCATTCAAAAGTTATGGCAGAAAGTAGGAACTATCACGTATGGACCAATCAGATGAAGGGGGGGGGGCGCACTTTTTGGCGTCTAGCATCGCCACGGTAACGCTTTTGACTGAGAAAAGTAATCCGCGTTGTCGCAGGATGGAGACGCACATTTTGATGTATAACACACCTGGGTGCACGTTACGGTTCGGGCCGCATTAACTGCCGAAGGAATGGCATAAATTGCGCCAAAATGACACGATTAATTCCAAATGGTCGACTTCCTGTTCGGTTTTGGCCATGGCGCCAAGAGACTTTTCTTTAAGTTGCGACATGATACAGGTGTGTACCGATTTTCGTGCATGTACGTCAAACCGTATTGTGGGGCTTGAGGCACAAAGTTTTCTAGGGGGCGCTCTTGAGCCATTAGGCCACGCCCATTAATTAACATGAAATATATGAATATATGAGAAGTTTGTAAAACTCTGGAAGTCAGAAACCATGTACATCATCATCATCATCATCATCATCATCATCATCATCATCATCATCATCATCATCATGGTCCAGTCAGAGTCCAGTCAGTCCACAAAACTGGGGATGTTTAGAGATCTGATGAGCCTCGCGTGATATGACAGCTTGTCACCACAATCAACGCCCTGTTCACTCTCATCTTTCCAGCTGTAGAGAAGAAGAAGAAAGTAGAGAGGAGATAAAGGAGTGTTTGCAGACATCCTTCCATCAGCTGTCAGTCAGTGATGCAGCACATCCAGGGGCCTCATTTATAAAAGAGTGCGCAGGATTCATACTAAATGTGCACGTAAAGCTAAAAGCCGAAAATGGCAGGCGCAAAAAAAAAAATCCGGATTTATAAAACCCTGTGCACGCACACTTGCACGCAATGCTCGCTTTATAAATCACAGTCCAGCTGGAAGGTTGCGAAGCTGAATTTGGCTCATATCCCGCCCTCTACACGCCCACTTCATACCATAAATGGGCAATAAAAAGTAGTATTTGCATATGAATGAGCCTGCTGAGCATGCGCAGCGGTTTCCTGTAGCCTGTTAGGGCGTCAGGATGAATGAGACGCATGATGAGACGTGTCGAGCCACCGTGACACTAAATTCCACGGAGACTGAGAACGAGATGTTGTGGATGAGGTGGAGGACAGGAAAACTACATTATTTGGTGGTCACAGTAAAAGTATAAATAGTATATAAATAGTATTAAATAAAGGGAGTGAAAATAAATCACTGTGAGGTGCAAGGGCACAATTTACCCTGGGAACAGGGGGGACATGCCCTCCCCACTTTTCAAACTCATGTTTTTGTCCCCCCCACTTTTTACAGTTTAAGAACTAACGGTAGGCTCAGCCTGTAATTACAAATCATCAAGACACTCTGTGCAAAGACGGGAAGGGAGCCCCGCTCCCCCTCCTCCCCTCCCCTCTCCCCTCAGTGCTGCTAAAGGCTGATTTATGGTTCCGCGTTATATCGATGCAGAGCATACGGCGTAGGTTACGCAGCCACGCGCACCGTACAGTGCACGTCGCCGCGTAACCCTACGCCGTAGGCTCTGCGTCGATTTAACGTGGAACCATAATTTAGGCATAATTAGGCTTAACTAGTGTGTGCGTGTGTGACAGACGTGCATGGGACAATTGTGAAATACGGAATAAACTGCATTTCGTATTGGTTCAATACGGAACGCAACTTTTAATTCCCAATTACGTAACAATTCTGTATTTCAAGGGACGGGTGGCAAGCCCACTCACCGCGGCTGCAGCTCCAGCAGCACCAGAGTCCTGACTGACGCAGTGCTTCAAACACAGAGGGACACGATCAGCGCTATTATATTATAAGTCTAATATGTGATGACATTATTAAGAGTATGACATGAATTTGGCTTCATTTCACCACCTCACCGCCTGCATCGCCAGTTCCCCATATCTTAAGTATGTTCCTACGGGAGAGTCAGGGTTGCCGTAGAGAAACCTTTGCGTAGAAGGTGGCTTGCGCATCTTTCAAGCCCTGTTTTGTGCGCAAGCAAGCTTTATAAATGAGGCCCCAGGACTTCAGAGTCTTCAGAGCTGCAGTGGAGCAGTCTGTACATCCTGGAAGGCTGTCAGCTAGAATAGACCTTTATTTCTGGACACATGAACACAAGCACAACACCGGTCCACAACCAACATCTGGATCCTCTGATCCTGAAGCCTGTCATCATCCTCCCCTCACAGCTTTACTGAGGAAAGAAGCCGCTGAGAAGCTGCAGCGTCACTGGAAACACTGGATCTTTGATTTGATATCAGCTGGATTTAGTAGAAAACTGCTGGAAGCATCAGGACCGACTCCAACCTCCACTGACCTGAGAGTCTGCAGCTGGTAGTCTGGACTCTGCACCAGATCAGACAGCTGCTCCACATCCACAGCCTGCAGGTCGTTCCCTCTCAGGTCCAGATGTTTTAGATGGGAGGGGTTGGACTTCATAGCTGACACCAGAGAAGAACAGCTGATCTTTGACAAACTGCAGCACACCAACCTGAATAAAGAATAAAAGATGTGAGCTGAACCACCAGGATGCAGGTTCCAACAGTCCAACAGAACCAGTGAAAAAGCTTAATCAATATGAATGACATCATGCTGCTGCTCCAATAAAGACGTAGTGACTTCAGCTCTGCAGCTCTGCAGCTCCACCAGTGGATCCATCCATACAAACTCATGTTGTGCAGCCAAATGATTCAAGTTTCCAAACAAACAGACATGTCAGGAGGAATTCTGGGACAAATGTCACCTCATTCATTTGTATGAAGAGAAAATGAAGCATTTGTTTGAATGTTAGAGACACAAAAACAAGAGGAACTAATGTCTAATATTTCATGTAGGAAAACTAGTTTCAAGTTTTAAACAAGCAGATAAACTTGTTATTGTTATATGTTATGTTTGAATATCTCAGTCAGTACAAACGTTAGAATCTTAGTGTTTGCAGAGGAGCAGGTCTGGACTCGTTACCATGGAGATCTCTGGTGTGCAGCTAACCTGGTCTGGACCAGAATAACAAGCAGGACTTCTTCATCCTGCAGCAGCAGGAGCGATGGACAAAAATGATAGATATGAGATATTTATAATAAATCAAAATGGAAATGGAGAAGAGAGGAAGGGAAGGGGAGAGGAGAAGAACGGTGAGAGGCACTGCCCAGCGGATCATGTCGGTCCCCCCTGCAGCATAAGCCTATAGCAGCATATCTACCACAAAGCTATATTTGAGACTAACTATTATAGTCTTGTTCTATAGCTGCGACTATGACTACTGACTCTAACACACTAGAGTTTACACTACCTAGAGATTTACCAACACCAGCTAGAGGTTTACTAAACACTAACTATAGGCTTTACTAAACAGAAAGGTTTTAAGTTTAGTTTTAAAGGTGGAGGTGGTGTCAGCCTCCTTAACCCAGATTGGAAGTTGGTTCCATAGTAATGGTGCCTGCTAGCAGAACGCCCGCCCTCCAAATCTACATTTGGATACTCTAGGAACTACGAGTAAACCTGCACTCTGAGAGCGGAGAGCTCTGCCAGGAACATAAGGCATTATCAGGTCTTGCAAATAATGCGGAGCTAAGCCGTTTTGGGCTTTATATGCAAGTAATAACATTTTTAATTGGATTTTGAATTTTACAGGTAGCCAATGGATAAAAAGATGTTTTCCATGTCCAGAGTTTTATATTTGGTAAACTTGTATTTGTTGAAATGAAATTTAACGTTAGTCAAAGGAAGCCAACGTTGGTTTGACTGATTTCAGCCACAGTAAGAAGTTATTCAGTAAATGAGCTCTACAGCTCATATGTTGGACGACTACACATTCAGTCTGTCCACTGTTGTCTGTCAGACTCTCTGAGTTTATTAACAGTGTCTGGAGGACATTTCTGAACGTATCAGATGTTTAAGCTCCTCGTACGTTTCCTTTAGAAGCTGTTGTTCACTCGGTGAAACATCAGCGACACTCGTCCTCCATTTGTGAACCAGGACATCTGGGACCGACCTCACGGTCTGCTTAAGACAGACGTCAACGTGCACGAACCAGGATTAGTTCAACCTGGCTTCACATAGCTGCACCTCCTCATCCTGGATCGTCTTCCTGCAGCGGAATCATCCAGGATCAACTCAGGAGTAGATATCAAGCCTTTCTCACACATCCTGGACTTCTTCTTTCTACTTTCATGCAACAAACATCCCAACTGTCCCAGAAAAACTACATCAAGGTGATCAACCATGAAACTAATCCAACGGTGGAAAACATTTGAAAAAGCTGCAGAGAAAATGAGCTGGAGATGAAATCTGGAAAACAATATGTAATCCTGGATCAATCTGGGAACTTTATATTCAGTTGGTTTCTTAAAACACCTTAAGATCAAGATATAATTGACATTTTTCTGAATAGAATACAAATTATAAATATCACATTTCTAGTATTACCTACAGTATTTAAATGATGGATCAAATGTATTTTTCTTATTTCCCAGTTAATACTTGTTTGTTGAGATGTTTTATTCCAGGTTCAGAAACATCTCTGGTTCTTCACTTGTTCCTGTCTGACACATTCACATGTTTAGTTTTATGTCATAAATCAGAAGAGGAAGTTTAAGAAGAAACAAACTGTTGGATGACTAAAGCAGAGAAGAAGAACTCAGAGCAGTCAGATGGTCAGTGTGGATCAGTAGAAGATCAGCCTGATGTCTGCAGGTTAGTGTCAACACAACTTTCACATCAGATTCATCTGAACACAAAACTAAAACATGTCTGACCTCAGAGTCTCCAGTCTGCAGTCTGGACTCTCCAGAAAACCACTCAGATGTTTCACTCCTGAATCCTGCAGGTTGTTGTTGTCACTCAGGTCCAGAAGTTTCAGGTGGGAGGGGTTGGACTTCAGAGCTGGGCCCAGAGAAGAACAGCTGATCTCTGACAGACTGCAGTCCTCCAACCTGAAGAGAAAGTAAAACATGTTCCAGTCTCATCAGAGAAGTGTTTCTTCAAATATCAACGTTGTCATCAGGTCCATGTGGGTCACCACCGTATCTGGACTTTATAAAACAGGTTTTACAGTTGTGTTACATCCATGATGTCGGTTCCTGGTTGTTCCTCTGACATGTTCACCTTTACTGAACATCCTGAGCTTTTCTGGTCCAAGTCTGACACTAGATTAAGATGAAAACACCAACATACACACCAATCCTTTTGATTAGTGTTGATGTTCAAATATTGTTCAAAGCAGCAGTTTAGAGATCAGAAGCTGATCTAGCAACAATTATTAACACCAGAATGGATCTGTGGAGAACTGCTGGACTTTATATCATGTGTCCAGTTTTATATCATTTATGCAGGATCCCTGAGGTTTTTATCATAATGATCCTTGTATCTTATAAAGAGTTAAAATGAGGTTTTCTGAGGGAGAAGATATTAAAATACTTTACTTTTAGTGTCATTTATAATTTGACTTAACTTGCAAACACCTAATAATTCTGTTAAAACTGAGTTTATCAGTTAATATCTTACTGTTAGTTAAAGATAAGAATAATTGAATTATGTATATCTATCAGACTAATTCAACAAATTCTGAAGTCTGTGTGAAACTAAACATCAGGTGGTTCTGTATCACTTGCACTTTAAAAGTCTTTGCTTGAACAACTGATGAGCTGCTTGATCAGGGTGTCGCGGTCATCGCTACTGTCCCTTTAGGAGTTACTGCGCCCCCACATAGAAGGTCAGATGACTTTCATGCCGTCCTCGGTCAGTGTAATGAAAAAAGTAGCTGCACCCTCTACTATTTAGCTGACCAGGGTAGACTGCACAAAACGGCAAACACATTTGCTCTATCTAGTATTTGTGCAGGTTTGTGTAAATCAAGAGATTTTGAAAACGATCTGATGTAAATTATGGTATTTTTCATACGTAGAGGGGGAAATATCCGTTTTTGTAAATACCCGGCTATGTGTTAACGTGGCCTATGGCAGGGATTGACAACTGCAGTCCTCGACTGCTGCAGTGCTGAATGTTTTCCTGTTTAATCACACAGGAATACAAGTGGCCGTCGCCAGTGCAGTGTTTGAGTAAGAGCTACGTGGGAGGGAATGCCTTGATTTTATCTGAAAGGGATAAGTTGTGAATAGAGTAAAAAAATAGAATTTAGTAGTTTCTGTAAAATACGAAAAGGAATGCAATTAAACCAAAGTGGAATAATTGCTGTAAAATTTGAGGGTTTATTTAAAAAACAAATAGGCTACATTGATTTCATTTAACAAATTTATGTAAATTAATAAATAAGGCATTTACTTAAATTTTGGCAAAATGTTAAATTATCTCTGGGTCTCATTTATTTTAATTAGGATATTATAGTGTTAGTACTGGTTGATGAAACTTATTAGGTGCACCTTCGTGGTATCCACCTGTAACCAGACCCAACCCAAGCACCACCATCCTCTCTAGGAAGTAACACAGAGTGGCTGTGATGGTGATACATTTGTTTTACCAGGTTCTTCAGGTTTGGTCTTTTGGTTACCTGTTTCCTGTTTTATTTTGAAAGAATATCCTTGTGTGTTTAGTTCTTTCTTTGACTCCCCTTGATCCCGTCCATCCTGATTGTTTGCACCTGTGTCTCCTCAGTCCTTGAGAGTACATGTGGGGTCCGTTTCACAAAGCAGGTTCAACAAACTCTGAGTCTAATCCTGAACTCTTAGTTGATCTACTCTGAGATCGGAAACTCTGAGTTTTCGGTTCCAGAACAGCGGATTTGAGTTAATTTACTCAACTCTAAGTAGTTTCACCTGGAGTTAAGCGCGTGCACCACAATTATAAAAAGCCAGCATCAATTGAGCCCTGATTCGACGAGTCACCATGGCAAAGGGAAAGAGGAGGTCTGCTTTTTTCACCCAAATGGAATTAGAGATTTTAATGCGCGCATACGGCGAATTTGAACGTGTTTTTCGAAAAAAGAGTAACGGAGAGAGAGGCTGCGTGGGAGAATATTGCTGCGTAAGTTTAAATGTAGTCCTTTGCAATCACAATAATATTACAGGGGAAAACTGCTTGAATTGTAGCCTATTCATTTATTTCATTTAGGTGCAATCCCGCGTGGGAGAAGCGCACGTGGCAGTAGTTTAGGATGAAGTATAAAAACATTGTTCAAACAGGTAAGACTTCGACATAATCTCATAGGGGTACCTCATGTTGATCATGTTTTATATTGTAAAGTAAATATTAAGTGCAGAGAGTGACAGTTGTTAGTTGAACGATGCAGTCCTAACATTTTGAAACTATAGTCAATCTACATGTACCTGCACATTTATGCTGTGAATAGACTTCCTATTCACATAATCGGCTTCATTATGTGAGGGAGCTGTGATTGGGATGTGTGTGCCATCTATGCAGCCAACCACACTGGGAAATCCTAAAAGAAATTAAAATGACTAATTCCAGTCTGAGGTTGCAGCACAATGTCATTAACAGAATATAATATAAAATGAATTTCACACATCTGTACATCATTCACCTGCAATCCTGTGGAACTCCTCCTTGATGGCTTGGACAGGTTTATGTCCAGGGAAAACCACAAAGATGGGTAGAAGCCGTTTCAGGGCGAGGCACACTTTTCTGACCGCCCTGCATACAGTTGCCTTGCTCAAGTGCTCTGCATCTCAGACATTGTACAAAAAACTTCCATTGGCAAAGAAACGCAGCGCAACACACAATATCTGCTGGGATGTGAGAGCATGAGTGCGACTGGTTATGTTACAAATGTGAGGAAGGATTAGGTTGTGGATGTAGTTGATGGACTGTGATATGAAACAGTACAAAAAGAAATTTGTCTGGAAATGAGAGAACATCAATACGCGGTCTGATAACCATCTCCCGACGAATATTTAATTCTCTGCGCATTAATGCTGCACCTTCATCAATTGGGTCTTCATCAAAAGGACATGCCATGTTCGTGACAATGGACTTCTAATATATATACTGACTCTGTTTTTAATGACAGACGGCAGAACTTCACCAAAACTCGCCTGCTGACTGAATGAATGAGGAAATCAAATGTGAGTGTGGCTCTGAAAGAGACGGAGACGCAGAGAAACTCGAGGTTCATTGAGATAAACCTGGTCCCGACCAGGTTAGGTTCAGAGCGTCTGTTACTACGGTAACTGACCAGGTTAGATTCAGAGAGTCTGTTACTACGGTAACTGACCGAGAGCTTAGGTTACCTCTCTTTGTGAAACAGGCTAGAGTTACTCCTCTTTCTCTGGTTTGAGTTACCTCCCTTTATGAAACGGAAAACTCAGAGTTTCCCTCATTTCAGGGTTAACAGACTCAGCGTTTTCACTAAACCTGCTTTGTGAAATGGACCCGTGGTCTCTTCCTGGCTGTTGGTCCGTCTGTCTTCAATACTGCTCTCTTTCAGTCCTGGCTGGTTGTCAGTCTGCACGCCTCCCAGTCATCTTCAGGATTCTCTGATTTCTGTTAGAGGCCTTTTTCTGGGTTTTTATGTTTTTTTTAAAATAAAGGACTTTGTTGCCATCTGTCACCTTTGGGTTTCCTGCATTTGGGTTCTGTAATATCAACTCATGACAAAACCTGCAGCTGTTTTAAACCTAGTTCAAGAAACTGCAGATTACAAACACAAGAAAGTACAAAGCGATGTGCTGGACTAATGTTTAATAAACTTTTTAAGGTTTTTCTTTCTTTTATACTAAACTGGTTTCTCTCCTGTTTACATCTAAACTGGTTTTTATCCTGTTTAAATCTGAAATATTCTTATAAAACAATCTTCAGACTTTTATAGACACAGAACCTTTCTAAAAAAACATTTCTTCATATCGGATATTAAATACTTCATGAATATGTTTAGAATTAAAGTAGTTTTGTCACATCTTTGGAGGATGATAAGTGGATAAATGTGGAAACATCTCCAGTGGACTGACCTGAGAGTCTCCAGTCTACAGTTTGGACTCTCCAGTCCACCAGACAGAACCTTCACTCTTGAATCATCCAGGTGGTTCCAACTCAGGTCCAGTTCTGTCAGATGGGAGGGGTTGGACTTCAGAGTGGACGCAACAACTTCACAGTGAATCTCTGAGAGTCCACAACCAACAAATCTGTGATGAGAGAAAATATGATGTCAGTTTTAATAAAGTCCGAGTTAAAGCCAGACTGAACACATCTGTTAACATCTGCAGACTTTGTCTGGATCTGCAGATGAAGCAGGGAACCGGCTTTGTTAACGTTGTTTAGGAATAATATAGAATCCTGTTCAGGAATCCGCTGTGGTGTTGAGAGTTTTATTTAGTGAGCTGGTCCGGTGAGCGGACCAGCACAGATCAGGTCTGAGTTGGTTTGCCGACCCAGAGTGATTGGAGTCATGACTTTTTATACAGTAAGTCCAAAGTACAAAAGGCAGGAATAAACAAGCCAAGTGAGAGACGAAAAGCAATTTACAGTCGGATCTGATCTGTGGCCAAATGTCATTATCATGTCATTACATTACATTTGGCATGGCTGTCACTAAGTTCTAAATTACCCCATAGGGTTATCTCGTGGTTCAAGTCTGTTTGAAGCTACTTCCAAGGTTTCGCCTCTGCAGGTGGTAGGAAGCTGACATTCAGGTCAACCACGGTGTCACAATGCCTCATCAATTCACATTTTTTTTTTGAGTTACAGTGGAGTACATAATTTTAATAGTAGTTTGAGTGATACATATTTTGCAAGTGAACCTTAGACATGTGATCAGAAGCCAATAACAGTTAGGATTCCAAACCCAGTGTTGATAATGTTCGCAATATTTTTTTGCATAGGCTTTCGACACTATCTGACACATTCCCCCTTTGCTCACATGTGACATGCGTGCTAGTCACGGGTACAAGGATGTGGGTGTCACAACGCGGCCATCGTTGCTGACCCAAAAATTATTAACATTTTTACAACCATGGGAAAGCTACAATCTGTGCTCCTTCACATCAGCAGTCCCTTGTAAGAGGGCTACATCATTAGGAGAAGCCAGGTCGTTAGCGGGTATAGAAGGGCAGAGCTTTACTTGGACAGGTAAACCAAATTTGGCGGCTTCTTTTGCTGCATGGTCAGCCAAAGCATTTCCTAGGGAAACAGGGTCTTTGGATTTGGTGTGGGCTTCAAATTTAACAACAGCAATAGATGAAGGTAGTTGACATGCTTTTAACAGTTCACCAATCGATTTACCATGTTTAACGGGTGACTCCGAGGATGTGATCAAGTGTGTCTGTATCAAGGGTGAGGAGGTCGAGATAGTGCCCTGCCACAAATACCTCGGACTCATACTGGACAATAAACTTGACTGGACTCAGAACATTGATCACCTCTACAAGAAGGGCCAGAGCAGGCTTTACTTCTTGCGGAGGTTGGCATCATTTAACATCTGCACCAAGCTCCTACAGATGTTTTATATCTCTGTAGTGGCTAGTGTGCTGTCTTATGCTGTGTCTTGCTGGGGTGGCAGCGGCAGCAAAAGAAATATCCAGAGGCTGAACAAGCTCATTAAGAAGGCAGGCTCAGTGGTGGGCCTGAAGCTGGACTCTGTTGAGGAGATAACGGAGCAGAGGTCACTCACCAGACTCAAGGCAATCATGAACAACACCAACCATCCACTGAGCTATGTGTTCAACCAGCAGAGGAGCACCATCAGCAACAGATTACGATCACTGAACTCCTCAACAACGAGACATACAAAGTCATTTGTCCCCCGAGCCATCAGGCTGCACAACACCCTGTGTGGGAGGAAGAGGCGGGAGGGGGAGTAGGAGTAGCAGGAGTCAAGTGGGTGTGGGGGGAATCTCTCCAAGGCAGAAGTGCTGGAACACTTCTGTCCTCATTGTTGCTGTTTCGTTGCGGTGTGTTGGATTTCCTGTCCTTGCCTTTGTCCCCAAGTCGGTTCTCCCTCCTGTCATTAGTTTTATTATTTTAGATATTTATTAACTTGTTTTATTATACTAGTTGTGTGTGTGTGACTGATTCTGTGAGCAGTTGACCACTCTTAAATTTCCTTCGGGATTAATAAAGTACATCTATCTATCTATCTATCTATCTATCTGATAAATCCTCGGTTTGCCCACAATATACCAAAATCGTTTACACAACCAAAAGCATATCTGGAATCTGTATAGATTGTAACAGTTTTACCTTTTGCTAGTTGACAGGCTCTCATCAGTGCATACAGTTCAGCTACTTGGGTGGAGCTGGAGGAGGGCAGGGTGGCGCTTTCAACAATTAAGAATTATCACCAATTATATAACCTGCGTATGGTATTCAATTTTTTTCTATAAGCAGAGCCGTCAGTGAAGAAAACAAGAAAAGTCAGGACGAGCAGGGTTAAGGATTAGTTGGACATGCTTTCAGAAAAGGCTTATAGACACTATAGTTGGCTCAGAGACAGATTTCCATGTGCTTCCATGATAAGATTACGTAGGTTGGGATGCTCTGATTTGGCTCACCACAATAGGAGCAGTTCCCATTGTCTTTGATTGAGAAGTGTGACGTGTGGCCTTTGTTGTGGTGTGAATGATTAATTGGCCCGTGTCTTTGGATGCTTACTCTGTTCCTGCGTCCTCCTCTCTGCGCTCAACCTACCTGTGTAGTGACACACTTGGGGAAGCATTAGTGTCAGTAGCACTTTAGCCCTAACCTTTGGTTGAAGGCAATTAGCGAATATGTTTTGCATGTAACCTGGAGGAAGTCCATTAATCTGATCTTGTGACAAACCACAATTTTCTTTTGCTGTCAACATCATTTTAGCATAAAGCTCACTGGGATTATCATATTTTCCTTGTTTAAGTTTTGTGAGAGGAGTAAAGTCAACCTGTTGTACTACTTCCCTGCTATGGCAATGTCTGAGCTTGCTCTGTTGTGATTTTTGGCAACAGCTGTGGGATTACAGGGAATTCTACACGTATCAAGTACTTTGCCTTTCAAATCAGGTGGCAAAGTTAGTTTTAACAGCTGTTTCCGCTAGCCATTTTTTTTATTTATTTAAAATTTCTTACTATTGTTTTTAGTTCTCTTTCGGCTCCAAGTTTTGTAGACAACATCTTTTCTCATTGTGATCAGTGGAGCTAATTTTACTGATTTTACCACCCACCCCTCTTGACTATTCTCTTGGCTATTCTCCTCAGATCTTGGATGTTGTAAAATCCAGTCGTCATCAGAAGTGTCATCATCACTTGATTCTTTAATCTGTTTCACCTGATAAAGGTTTTTGATTTGATCATTTAACTGGCTCTCTAATTTCATTTTTGTCTGCGTTGGGTTTTTAAGTTCTTCCAATTCTTTCACAGGATAAATAGTTGTAGCGTGATTGTTTTTGTTTGTTTTAATGATTGTGGAGGACCCAGTTAACAAGTCCAATACCATCTTTGTCTGCGTTGTGTTTTTAAATTCTTCTAGTTGAGCCATTAGCTTTTTATTTTGATCTGTAAGCGAAGCTATTTGGGATTTCACATTATGGCGTCTACTTTCATCCCTCCAAAGTCTGAGGGAGTTGAAGTGCTTTAGTTACTTACTTTTACCCACAAATCACTTGCTTATTCTTCCAATCATCAGTCTACTTGAGCATACAAATCATTCCTTTTGATGTAAGGAGAGCGGGTCAGATCCTTACTGAAATGAAATATATCTCCAAGTAATTAGGAGAGCAAATCATCCCCACTTATAAAAACCAGTTCCTCTACATATATGCCTATTTCCCACAAAATTATCAGTGTTCCAAACACTTCTTATGGACCTCAAGTCTTGCATATGCTATAGGTTCCACTGGACTATTCTCTTGGTACCCAGACCAACTTGGCACTCTGGCCATTCTCTCTTTAATGTTACCCGAGATATTAAACCTTTTTAGAAGAGCGAGTCAAATTCTAAGGCAGGAGAGGCAAAACATTCTCACAACACAATCAAATTCAAGTGTTATGAAACTGCAAGCATTCCTAAACATCTCTACAATAACCCCTTCTCACAACCACGCACAGCGAAACTTACCTAAATTTTAGGATGACGTCAACCATTCTCTGGCACTCCAATTCACAGACTTTCGACAACAGCCCAGCAACAATAATTTGGGATTTTGTAAACGGACCCCTTACCTCTGAATAATTTTGGATAGAAGTCACTGGTGTATCGTTGGTCTGGAAAAAGGAGTTTCCATCGAAGGTCTATTGTCATCTGGGTCACAGCACCAAATTGTTGAGGAATATTATCAAAACCAGTTCAGAGGTCCGCTGTGGTGTAGTGAATTTTATTCAGTAAGCCGGCGGTGAGAAGACCTGCACAGATCGGGACTTAGTTGGTGTGCCGACCCAGAGTGATTAGAGTCATGACTTTTTATACAGTAAGTATAACCTGACAGGCTCGGAGGCAGGGTGCTCAAGGACTGCTCCACCCAGTTAGGTGGAGTTCTCACCAGGCTGTTCCAGCTCCTCCTGGATTCTGGCTGTACCCCCAACCAGTGGAAAGAGTCCACAGTAATCCCCATCCCCAGAAAAGCACACGCAAAGGACTTGAAGGACTACAGACCAGTGGTGCTGACCTCAGTGCTTTGCAAGTGCATGGAGAGAGTAGTGGGTGACCAGCTGTCCGACATGTTGGCCGACAAACTGGACCCCCTCCAGTTTGCGTACAGAGCAAGACGTGGTGTAGAGGATGCAAGTCTCACACTTTTAGACACCGTCACAAAGCACATGGACTCTACACACCCACACACCAGGATTTTATTCATGGACTTCTCCTCTGCTTTTAACACTGTACACACTAGCACCCTGCTGCACCGCCTGTCAGATCTTCAGGTGCACCCAACACTGCTTTTATGGATTTTTAACTTTTTACAGGACAGACCACAAGAAGTGCTTGTGAATGGTTTTAAATCGAGCAAACTGGTTTTAAACACAGGGCTTCCTCAAGGTTGTGTTTTATCTCCCATCCTCTTCTCTGCATATACCAACACCATCTCTTGTAGCAGAGAAGGAATGACACTTTTTAAATATGCAGACGACATGGCACTGGTTGCCCACATGACTGGTTCTGATGCCCTGACTCAGTACCAGCAGGCCGTCAGCGACCTGGTCCAAACATTCACTGAGAACCTACTCCAGTTGAACATTGCCAAAACAAAGGAGCTGTGCTGTGGAGGCAGAAGCAAGGCAGCAATAACACCATCTCTTTTCCAGCCACTCAGCATCCAGGGGCAGCTGGTAGAGCAGGTCCAGTCCTTCAGATACCTGGGGACTGAGATCGACACCTGTCTGTCCTTCACACAACATACGGACGGTATTTACAAGAAGGCACAACAGCGTCTCCACCTGCTGAGGAATCTAAGGACATTCAACATCAGCAAAGACATTTTAATTCTGGTTTACCGTTCACTCATTGAATCCATTTTTACATTCAACATCTCATCCTGGTACAACTTGCTCACCATCAAACACAAAACCAGACTCTCACGAATAATAAACCAGGCCAGCAAAATATGCAGATCACAACACACCCCCCTGTCTGATCTCTACAACCGCTCTGTGATCAGGAAGGCCACTCTGATCACAGAAGACCCCTCTCATCCCCTTCACCACTCATTTCAACTACTGCCGTCAGGCAGAAGGTATAGAATTCCACTGGCCCGGAAAAACATTTACAAAAAGTCATTCATTCCATCTGCCACAACCATCCTGAACACTATCAAATAGATTGTTGCACTTTTAACAGGCACCGTCATGTCTGTTTTAACTTATTTACTGTTTTTTAACGTATTTATTCTTTTTATATTGCAACGTGTCCTTATGGGAATGTGTGAATGTGGTTGTGAGCCCTGTCCAAGAGGAATTTCTGTCACCATTGGGACAGACAATAAAGTATTCTATTCTATTCTATTCTATTCTAAGTTCAAAGTACAAAAGGCGGGAATAAACAAGCCAAGTGAGAGACGAAAAGCCATTTACAGTCGGATGTGATCTGTGGCCAAATGTCATTATTGGGCATTTGGCATGGCTGTCACTAAGTTCTAAATTACCCCATAGGGTTATCTCGTGGGTCAAGTCTGTTTGAAGCTACTTCCAAGGTGTCGCCTCCGCAAGTGGTAGGAAGCTGACATTCAGGTCAATCACGGTGGTGTCACAATGCCTCATCAACGTCTATGTCTGTCAGAGTCATCTGAAAACATCTGATTTAGGACATAAACTCATTTATTCATGGACATTTTGCACTCTGAACATCTTGAATGAAACTGAACCAGTATGGAGCTGAACTTTTCTCAAGTATCCAGATAAAAGATATTCAAGCTTTTAAGCTATATTTAGTGTTTTTCTGACTCCTGGATTAGTTTTTCTTGTATGTTGTGTTCAGGTTTGTTAAAGTAGACTTTGCTCTCACAGAGACTTCAGCATTGATCAGAGATTGATTAAGAAGACAAGTGCTGTTCTGCTCTGATATCCAGACGTCAGTTCTTGTATGAAGCTGTAAACGTCTTCATGCTGCTCTCCTCTACAGCAACAACACAAACACCTGTCACCTTCTGTCTCAGATAAACTTTAATTCATAATCAATGAAGCTGCACTCGTCACATTCAGCACTCGGAGCTTTTCCATCTAGAGTCTCGGTCTGGTACGACCAGCAGTTTATGGAGGATCATGGGATTTCAAGCCTTCATTTCTCTGCCGACGCCTCTTAGATGAGAGGTGAAAAGTCTTCAGGAACCAAAATCAAGTCCAACTGCTCTCCTCTTAAAGTCTGTGGAAAGTAACCCCCCACCGGAGTTACAGGACGGTGTAGGAGATCACAGAACCAGAGTTACTAGAATTAAGGTCTCTGACCAAGTACACATGTGTCCACAAAACCCCCCAGTGGTTCTGATGTTTCATCTTTCTACGTTACATAGATTCGCCTCTGAGCAGCAGAAACATCAACTAGATCAAGTGTTTGAAACATGAACCTCTGGTTGAGGTGACTTGAGGTGACCCAGAACAAAACAAAATCATTGGATTTCAAAAGTTTTCATTTGAAGATCAAAACAAGATTTAGAGAACTAAACTGCTAATTTACACTAACTGATGGTGTTATTGATCCATCTGGACTCACCGAGCCTTTCTGCAGTTCCTCACAGCTGGAATCAGTCTCCATCGACCCCCTTGTGTTGTGTTGTACTTGTTCAGGTCCAACTCATCCAGAACCTCCTCCGACATCTGCAGCATGTAGGCCAGAGCTGAACACTGGATCCCAGAGAGCTTCTCCTCTGATCTGTTCTCTGACTTCAGGAACTGTTGGATCTTCTGATGAACTGAGAGGTCGTTCATCTCCATCAGACACTGGAACATGTTGATGCTTCTCTCAGGAGAGATTTCATCAGTGTTCATCTTCTTCAGGTTGTTGATGACTGTCTGGATGGTTCCTGGATCGTTCTCCGTCTGGTTCAGCAGACCTCCTAACAGTCTCTGGTTGGACTCCACAGAAAGACCATAAAGGAAGCGGACAAACAGGTCCAGGTGGCCATTTTCACTCTCCAGGGATTTCTGCATGACTCTCTTCAGGAAGTCACCCATAGATGAGTATCTGTAGTCTTCTCCCAGAAAGTTCTCCAGCACATCTGTGTTTCTGGTGGAGCAACAGTGGAGCACGTAGACTGCAGCCAGGAACTCCTGGATGCTCAGATGAACAAAGCAGTAGACGGGTTTCTGGAAGACCTCACACTCTCTCCTGAAGATCTGGGTACAAACTCCTGAGTACACCGAGGCCTCTGGGACATCAAGACCACACTGCTCCAGGTCTTCTTGGTAGAACATGATGTTTCCTTTCTCCAGATGCTCAAACGCCAGCCTCCCCAGCTTCAGGAGAAGGTCCCTGTCAGCCTCCGTCAGCTCCTGTGGACTCGTCTCATGTCCCTCCGGGTACTTGTTCTTCTTCCTCTTCGTCTGGACCAGCAGGAAGTGGGAGAACATGTCAGTCAGGGTCTTGGGCAGCTCTCCTCTCTGCTCTGTGGTCAACATGTGGTCCAGAACTGTAGCAGTGATCCAGCAGAAGACCGGGAGTTGACACATGATGTGGAGGGTTCTGGATGTCTTCATGTGGGAGACGATGCTGCTGGACCGCTCTTCATCCCTGAACCTCCTCCTGAAGTATTCCTCCTTCTGTTCGTCGGTGAAGCCTCGTACTTCTGTCAGCCTGTCCACGTGTTTGTGAGGGATCTGATTGGCTGCTGCAGGTCTGGAAGTGATCCAGATGAGAGCTGAGGGAAGCAGGTTCCCCTGGATGAGGTTGGTCAGCAGCACGTTGACCGATGAGCTCTGTGTGACGTCAGACACCACCGGACCGTTGTTGAAGTCCAGGGAACGTCTGCTTTCATCCAGGCCGTCAAAGATGAACAACGGTTTCCCAGCAGCCAGCTGCTCTGCTGTGAGCTTCTGGAACGATGGATGGAAAACCTGGATCAGCCTGAGAAGACTGAGCTGCTCATCTCCGATCAGGTGCAGCTCCCTGAACGAGAGCAGAATCACCACGGTGACGTCTTGGTTCTCCCAGCCCTCGGCCCAGTCCAGAGAGAACTTCTGAACCGAGAAGGTTTTCCCAGCGCCAGCGACGCCGTTGGTCAGAACCACTCTGATGGCTCCACGTTGGCCAGGTAAGGCTTTAAAGATGTCCTGGCACCTGATTGGAGCGTCATGGAGGCTCTTCATCCTGGAAGCTGTCTCCAGCTGCCTCACCTCATGTTGGGTATCAACCTCTTCACTCAGTCCCTCTGTGATGAAGAGCTCCGTGTAGATCCTGTTGAGGGGGGTTCTACTTCCTGGTTCATCAGTTCCTTCAGTCACATGTTCACATCTCCTCCTCAGACTGGTCTTATGTTCATCTAGGACCTCCTGCAGACCAGCATCTGCTGAAAAACAGAATGAAGAGGAGGTCAGAGGGAGGGTCCAGATCCAGACCTGCAGGTCCTCTACAGACCACTAGGGTCCAGATTCAGACAGATGGACGGTCTCACCTTGTGGAGAACTTGCTCTGGATCCCAGATATTCCGATGAAGTCGACTGGTCTGAGCTCCGTCTGCAGAACCAGCGTCCACACAGGGTTTATTGGATGTTCCCACATTTACGAGCAAAATCAAACAAAAACAAGTTCTCACAGTATTTGTTTTGTTGTTTTTTTTTCTTCCAGAGGACATGGTTTTCTTTTCTATGTAATATTCTCTTATATATATATATATATATATATATATATATATATATATATATATATATATATATATATATATATATATATATATATATATATATATATATATATATATATAATATTCCTATACAGACACACACACACACATATTTATGTATATTAGTCTATTTTTATGTATTAAATAAGACAACAGTTGTCTTACCTTGTGTCTGAGGGTCCAGGTTCTTTACTGAAGAGTAGAGGAGGATCTTTAGACCTGAAGACGAAAGGGTGGTCCATGGACCGGTCACTCTTCAGAGACAGACCGATGGATCCTGGAGACTCTGGTCTCTGACTGCAGTACCGACCTCTGCAAACACAAATTCACCCAGTCACTCCTAATATTCATGATGACCACTGAAGACGATCTACACCAGGTTCTCCAACCCTGGTCCCCGAGAGCCAGAGTCCTGCATGTTTTAATGTTTCCCTGGTTCAGCACAGCCTCATACAAATGACTGATACAAATGACTGATACACATGACTGGTACAAATGACTGATACAACTGACTGGTACAAATGACTGATACAAATGACTGGTACAAATGACTGGTACAATGATTTTCTTCAATCTGATGTCTTCACCTCTGCCTTCCAGCGAGCTCGGGTCACCCCACTGCTGAATAAACCACCGCTCAACCCTCCCCAGGTTGGAGACTACCGTCCGGTCTCACTGCTCCCGTTCAGGTCTACACTTCTAGGAAGAATTAGAGTCTAAAGCTCTAGGAAGATTCGTCTTCAGTCGGTCTGACGGTTCCTTCATGACAAATGTCTGTATGATCCACATCAGTCAGGCTGTAGACAGAACCCACTCAGTTTAACATCAGTCAGAACCCACTCAGTTTAACATCAGTCAGGCTGTAGGCAGAACCACTAAGCTGAAACTGCTCTTCTTTCAGTAACTGAGTCACTACGGGCTGCCAGATCTGCTGAGTCAGTACTCCCAGATCTGCTGGTCTATCCTCAGTCTTCATACTGCTTGACCTGTCCGCTCCCTTTGACACCGTCAATCACCACATCTTCCCCTCCACATTCTCAGAGCTTGGCATTTCAGGATCTGTCCTCTTGTGGTTCATGTTTGACGTCGCAGGAAGATCCTTAAGAGAATCATAGCAAGGACGAGTGTCCAGATCACATGAGCTGGCAGCAGGGGTGCCACAGGGATCTGTTCTTATCCCTCTTCTCTTGTCACTGTACACCATCGTACTAGGTCAACTCCACTACAAAGTGACAAAACTTCCTCAAATCCCTGTTTCAGCAGTGTCTAATGTCACCAATGAGTACTAATGTCCTAAAACTGCTCCAGACTCTCCTGGATCGGGAGAGCTGGTTTCATCCTGAACCAAACTCTGGTCTCTGAACCAGCAGGACCACATGGTTGAGGAACACAGAAGACTCCGTGGTGGAAAAACAGGAACAAGAAGGAGTAAGTGATGTTTGAAGAAACTAAAACTTCAAATAAACCAGCACATAAATAAAATCTAAAGTCATAATGAGTCATAAAATCAGTTAACAACAGTTTTCTTACTTTGTGCCTGAAGGTCCAGGTTCTTCACTGAAGTTTAGAGGTTCATGTTTGGACCAGTCACTCTTCATAGAGACACTGATGGATCCTGGAGACTCTGGTCTCTTCTTCTCTTTCTCCACACAATCCTCCATCTTCTGGACTTCAGTCATTCATGAACCAGAAACTCCGACCATCTTTGAATCTGTAGACAGAAACTTTATTAAAACACCACTAAGTCATGAAATACATTCTTTCACCCACTTTTCCTGAATGACTTTGTCAAAACTCCTGAGGTTGAAGAAAGAGGTTTTACTGATACTGACGATAAGAGAGAATTGAAACTGAGAGTTGCCTCTAATTTGATTCCAATCTGTGAAGCCGAGTATTCACCTGGAGAAGATATGTTCTGTTTCATTAAAAAGTCAAAGAACGACTGATGAAGGGTGCGTCCCAAAACTCCCCTTCGCCCTCGTTTTGATCCCTCCCCCTAACTTTTGCGCGTTGCCGTGAGGGTAGTGGTGTCCCAATTCCTCTTTTCACCTAGGGGGAGGGGGCATAACGAGGGCGAGGGGCTGAAAATAGCCCCTTCAAATCCAGGGTTTTCACATGCTGACTTCGCGAGCGAGGGGCTATGAAAATTTCCCAGAATGCCTTTTGTCGTCATTTGCGGTCTGAATCCAAAACAAAAACATGGCGGACATTTCTTATTTTTTAGTGAATAAAATCAATATTTTGAGTTAGTTTCTGCATAAAAATGCGTTTTGATTACATTTCTAGCGAGAAATATATATATTACTTTCATGATATTCACTCAGTGAATGTACATAATCCTTTTTTTGTCCGTTGTTCGCAAAGACCGCACCGGAATAAAGGCTGTTAGGTTACGCCGTAGGCTACGTAACCTACGCCGTAGGCTACGTAAGCTACGCCGTAGGCTCTGCGTCGATTTGACTCGCCGACCGAGGGCAAACAGGCAGACTCGTCTCAGATTGTGACCGAGGGAGCAAGCATTTTTTGTGAGAAATAGCGAGAAATAATCCTGTGACTCGTCAGATTTGTTTTGGATGTTTCTGATATAATAGTTTTCAGAAACCACAAAGTAATCCAGCTGTTATCTGGGTAATTTACACACTTTCAGATAAAGTTGCAGAAGATCACGCCAGAATAAAGGGATTTATGGGTCCGTGTTACACCAACGCAGAGCCTACGGCGTAGGTTACATTACCTATGCCGTAGGCTCTGCGTTAGTGTAACGCGGACCCATAAGCTCCGGAGCCGGCAGGCAGAAATCTCCAAATTTTCGGAGCAAATTTCTTAACAGGCGTAGCTACAACTGTTAGATTTTATCTATTAAACCAACATCTTCCTAAATGATTTATTTCAGCCAGCGTAATTCTCAACAGAGCTGCAGGTTTCTCTCCCGGGACCACAGTGCTGGGTTGACCCGGCGGACACGTCTGTCCCCCCGGCCTTGAGCTGAGGCTGCTCCCCGGGGGCGGCGGCTCTTCTCATATCCGAAAACGTAGAGTCAAATTTCTTAACAGGCGTTATTTGGATAAACTGAGCCCAGGTTGGGGATCTTAACGGTTACTTTTACGCCTGAAAAAATATTAAAACTTAATAAAGTGCCATATTAACAGCGCTACAGCTGAAATTAAAACAGCTTTTGGCTCTCAGCTTCCTGATCAGGTTAGGGATGAAAACGAGGGGTAGGGGGAGAAATGGGACAGGCACCTGGGCCAAGTGCCCTAGATCTCAAGTGCCCTAAAATCTCCCCCTTCTTTTTTAGGGGATAGGGAAGAAAAGAAGGGCGAGTGAAGAAAAGTAGGGGGAGAATTGAGATTGGGCCGAAGTCATCCAGGAAACCACTTCTTCACTCATTCACACTAAAGAGCAGCCTGAACGTTACCTGCTCATGTTCAGATTTCTACACCAGAACATCAGAGTTTATTCTGGATCCAGTCATGAAGGTGAGTCTGAGATCAGGGGTGCGTTTCCCAAAACCACCGTTGATGACGATGTTCACCACTAACATAGTTGGACCCACGCAGGAACGATACGAGTGTTTCCTGAATCCACAGCTGGAATGATGGAGGGAAGGACGTTGTTACCTACATAGAACCATCACGGTTCAGAGACTCAGGTGTTTCCAAAAACACCGTTCAGACGAAGGTTCACAAACACGGTTGTTAAAGGGGACCTATTATGGCATCTAATCCATATTTTAAACAGGCCTTGAATGTCTTAAAAACAAGATTGTAATTGTTTTTGCTAAATAAATTAGAAATTCAACCTCTGATCCATGTCTTTATCTTCCCATTATCTAACCTTATTATCTATGCAGGATTCTGAGTGGGCGGGGCTATGATAATGAGGCTCTGTGCTGATTGGCTGCCTGAATGACGCTATACACCGCTATGGAAAAATGTCTCCGGCTCCGGCCGGCGGAGTTAGTTGTTGTTGTTGTTCCAGCCAGAGTTAGTTGTTGTTGTTGTTGTTCCGGCCAGAGTTAGTTGTTAGTGGTTTCACCATCGCTCCGTGGTTCCGTAACTTTGGGGACAAGAATCTTATTGGCTCGTAGATCCACATCACACTGGACGGATCATCCGGGCGGCTGTGGAAGTAGAAGTGCGCCGCGGATGTCAACACCGGGACGGCATTGATGGCATTGATGGCAGTGGGAATAAACTTGTGCCGGGAAGATCTGTGTGTATAGCGGGGGCGCTTTAGGAGACCAAGTGATCGGATGGCATCATAACAGATCGGAGCCGCGGAGCTTGAAAGCTCCCGCTGAACACGAGAGGAGTATTTGAGAACCATATGGATGGAGAGAGCTAGCCAGCTAGCCAGCTAGCCGGGAGCAGAGAGCCCAGACACGGATAACGCCAGCCAGTGGTGCAAGGACCGGGATGTTAGAGACGGCAAAGGCAGTCCCTGTGGGCGTAATCCGAGTGGCAGGGAGGGAGGAAATCCAATCCCAAACCCGTGAAGATGGAATAGAATAGACTTTATTGTCATTGTGCTCAGGTTACAACGAGATTGGTTAGGATGTTCCCACCAAAGTGCAAAGGAAGCAATCAAAATAAGAGGAATAAATAAGTATAAAAAGCACAGTATAAAAACATAAAGCAATAAAAACAATGAATGGATAAAGTGAAACAAACTGTGACCCATAAATCACTCCCACATAGTTCAGAAAATACACCTGTTCTGTTATGTATTGTTATGTATATGTTATGAAAGAATCCTGGATCTCCGGAGAACAGCGTGAGTAGCACAATAGAAGACCGAAATGCACAATCTGCATGTTGTTGTGGCAGGATTGTGGAAACGATGTCAGGAAAAAACAACATTGACCAGGGAAAAACCTGTGTTATCTTGTTTGTTGATTTTTCATTTTTGTTTGTGATTGACCGAAATAAATATTTACTACTATTTACATTAAAGTAGGCGTTAAGGTAGACTGGAGGAGAAGCGGCGACGTACACGCCAGCATCCTCTCACACCTGAGGAAAACCAGCCGCAACCAAAATGCTGGTCATGTGATGATAACCATAATTAAATATATAATGCAATATCGTAAAGGAAGAAAAACCCAACTAAAATGTAGATTACAAAATAAAAACTCTGTTGAAATGTGTTTTCATTTTCGTTGACCAAAACATGATGAAAAGTTCTGACAAAGATCTCTAATATCCATTTTTCAAGTAGTTTCCTCTGGTTTAGTCTTTGAACCAGTTTAGTCTTTAGATCTTTGGATCCACTTTCCTACAGAGACGAGGAAAAGAAAACCCAATGTGTCGTGGAAAAAGAAAAAGACGGGGAGAAATGCGGAAAAATAAATATGTTGTAAACTGAAATGAGAGTCTTCTGTATCTGGAATGAATGTATTCTTGAGTCTATAAAGTAACAATAATAGAATAATAAGATAACCTTGTTTGAATTGTAAAATGGGTTTGGATAAATACAATCTTTGACTAAAACTAGACTAAAATGGACAATTTTGACTAAAGTAAGACTAAAATACTCAGACTTTTAGTCGACTGAAACTTGACACGACTAAAAGGAGAATGAACGTGAATAAAACTAATAAAAACTAAGATGATAGCTGGACCCAAAGACTAGACTAAAACTAGAATGGAAGCGTCTGCTAAAAACCAGACTAGTGGTGAGTTGAAGGGTTGGAGCAGCTGAGGTGGAAAACTTCAGAAACTAACTGTAATGAGAGGAAACCTGAGGAAAACGTCATCCATGTGTGCAGCCATCAACATCTGTACAGATGTGTGTGGATGAGGAGTCAGGACGGGAGGACCGGCTTCACTGAAGCTTCACTCATTACTACCTTTAAAGAATACGGAAAAGCTCCCAAATGATTCAAATCTGATCCCAAATCAGATTCCTGAAGCTCCGCAAAGTTGTTTTACTACGATCCAACTCAAAAACTGACCAGTCAAAGTTAACGGCAACTCTGAGGTAACGACGAGTCAAAACTATCTTAAACAAGTTCAGTTTAGTCAGAATAAACATAAATCTGTGTTTATACATTTAAAATATGTTTGGTATTATTTCTTGAATCTCATTCTTAATTCTTTCATTTACACCTGACTGAGAAAAAGGCTCCACATTAAGTTCATTGGTTTGTTTGTGATAAATCTGTGTTTTCCAGACGGATGGACGTGTGATGTAACTGGAATAAATAAACCTTAAAATCAGCCTGAACATTTCTGTAAACGACTTCTGCAGCTCCTCCTGCTGCAGGATTTATTTACAGTTAAACATTTTCTAAATCAGAGGAAAAGGTCAAAGTTTAATAATAAAGTCCCTGCAGAAGTTTATGGTGTCGCTCATAAATGGATTAATCATTAAACCAGGGTTCCTTGAACGCGTCACGGAGCCACGTTTATTAACTTGAACCTTCACGGTGTTAAGATGTAAAATATCACAGGAAAAGTAAAGATATGAAATAAAAACAGCTCAAAAACACAATCAAACCCAAACTACAAACCTTCTTATTCTGTCATCTAATGCTTCTCTCTTTACTTTGGTGTTTCCAGGAACTACGGAAAACTTTCCAGAAACTAAACTAAGACGTTTTGATGACAGAATAAATTTCAAAACGTTTCATTAAATGGTTCTTGAACAACTTCTTACAAAATACCGAGTTACTTGTTCCTGCAGTTGATCAGGGAGGTTTTACTCACCAGCTGCTCCAACTGCGTCGCAGCTTCATCTGCTGAAATCAAAAGCAATTAAGAAAAGTTAAAGTTTAACACTTTTACTGTCAGAGGGCAAAGTTCAGTCCAAACACGTTTTTATTACATGGAGTTCAGCCGGTTCCGACCAAAACACTGGTTTCTGTCACATTTGTGTAAATGTCCTGCAGAATCCACGAGTGAAGCTTCAACCTGCATCAAAGTTTCAAGTTTGTGGTTTTAAATCATTTGTGGTTTACAAACAATTAAGAATAAGATTTAAGTAACAATACAATAAACCCAACATGTTTTAATGTTGATGTATTTATCATTGATCAATATCATTTGTTTGAATTAAGAAACCAGTGAATGAATAAAACTGGAATATAAATAACTTTGTTCTGAAAAACCTTAATATGACACAGAAAGAGACATTTTAGGAGACAGAATGATAAATATGTGAACTCTGTGTGGAGGGTTCAGGTTTAAAAACATGTTAAAAATGATTTCATGAAAATTAACACAAGATATAAAGTAGTTTATATAAAAACACTTTTATTAACATGAAAAATAAAGATTTTATTCTCATGAGCTCGATCTTGATAAAATTATAGTGTCAAAACTTGTTTTACATTACAACATTTAGATTCCTGAAAGTCCAAACAGCAAACAGCTGATTTTAAGAACCGCTCATTTCTACTTCATAGGTCTCCTAAACCTGTGGGTTCATTTAGATTGTGACGATGGATCTAATCAATAACGGTTTAAAACACTTGTTAACGTTTATTAAACCGTGTTGCAGCCCTGGGGGATTTTACACCAACACTTTTCCTGCACCTTTGGACAGACGTCCTCCTGCAGTCGCTCAGTTAGTACCTGCGGCTCAACCTGCACCTGCACCTGCACCTGCGTCTGCATCTGTGTCTGTGTCTGCACCTGCGTCTGCATCTGCGTCTGCAACTGCGACTGCACCTGCATCTGCACCTGCATCTGCATCTGTGTCTGCACCTGCGTCTGCATCTGCGTCTGCACCTGCACCAGCGACTGCACCTGCATCTGCGTCTGCACCTGCACCTGCGTCTGCACCTGCACCTGCGTCTGCATCTGAACTTGCACCTGCGTCTGCATCTGAACTTGCACCCGCACCTGCGTCTGAACTTGCACCTGCAGCTGCAGCTGCACCTGTGTCTGCACCTGTGTGTGCGTTGCAGCCCCCCCCCACATCTCCTCTGGTTCCCAGGAACGTTAGCATCCCGGCCTCCAATACTTTCAGTGACCACTGGGTGGAGGAAACCTCCCCTTCAGTTTTGAACAGCGCACATGTCTCTTTGGTGTCTTACGTGACGTGACGTTGTCCGCCATTTTCCTATTTGGTCCACGTTACGTGAAGTTGTTCTGAGCCACAAACAAACTTGTGTTTTTGGCAGAGGGAGAGGGGGGGGGCAGTGTGTGTCGGGGACAAACCTTACAGCTGTTTGTGTCCGTCTAAAATCCTGAGATCCCGACTTCAAACCTGGTCGTCAGGAATTAGTTCATCCCAATGACAAAAGGGTGGAGCTGGACAACAAAACCTGTTCATACATTCATAACCAACACCTCCATGACCCAGCTTCACCTTGAATAAAAATACATTAAAATTAAAATAAAAATGTGAACATGCTAACGACCCATGTGACTGCAATCAGACTGAAGGGTTTCAGGGTCGTTGACCCACAAAGCACTGTTTGATTGACAATTTATCACGTTTTCATGTAGCTTGCTCTCAAAAGAGAGGTCCTTGCTTTTGTTCTGGGATGGATAAATACCTAACTGCACAAACACATAAACTGGACAATGTGCTGTATGCAGTGGGAAGGATCAACAGGAAGGAAGGAAGGAAGGAAGGAAGGAAGGAAGGAAGGAAGGAAGGAAGGAAGGAAGGAAGGAAGGAAGGAAGGAAGGAAGGAAGGAAGGAAGGAAGGAAGGAAGGAAGGAAGGAAGGAAGGAAGGAAGGAAGGAAGGAAGGGAGGAAGGGATCAATAAACTTTTTTTTTTCCTTTATTTCTGAGATTTTTTGATAAAAAAATACCAAAACATATTTACAAATAATAAAAAAAGCATTATGTGGGTACAGTGTTAGAGTGGCAGTGAGTGGATACATTTGAGCTCTCACACACAATCCCAGCACTGCCATGGC
This sequence comes from Cololabis saira, assembly GCF_033807715.1. NCBI lineage: Eukaryota > Metazoa > Chordata > Actinopteri > Beloniformes > Belonidae > Cololabis > Cololabis saira. The sequence continues at coordinate 49,964,051 of NC_084590.1, forward strand.
ATCTCCCTTCTGCATTTGCCACACGTGTATCTGTAGCAGTCAACACACGGCACAGTGACATGATTGACCTTACATTTATTTATTTTTGACCTCCAAACAGTAAGTTCAACCCTTGTCCTGGAATTGTGCCTCGGTTCAGGGTCGGGTCAGTGTCGGGTCAACCGAGCTTGAACCAGTCAGTTCATCACACCAGGCCAACGCAGAGTCAGAGCTCAGGGGGCCGTCCTCGGGACCGAGGCTTGGGCCATTGACTGTGGCAGGGACCTTGGCTTAGGGGGGCAAAGAGTCCGAAGGGCCGGCTGAGGGGGGCAAAGAGTCCGAGGGGCCTGCTGAGGGGGGCAAAGAGTCCGAGGGGCCGGCTGAGGGGGGCAAAGAGTCCGAGGGGCTGGCTGAAGGGGACACCGGGTCCTTGGCAGGGGCCTAGGTGTCGGCTGAGGCGCAGGCAGAGGAACGGGGACAGGCTGGGGTGCGTCCGGTACCTCCTTGTGAACAAGAACATGGTGAGGTGCTTCCGGGACCACCACTGGAACAAGAACATGTTGAGGTGCGTCTGGGACCACCACTGGAACAAGAACATGGTGAGGTGCGTCTGGGACCACCACTGGAACAAGAACATGTTGAGGTGCGTCTGGGACCAACACTGGAACAAGAACATGGTGAGGTGCGTCCGGGTCCACCACTGGAACAAGAACATGGTGAGGTGCGTCCGGGACCTCCACTGGAACAAGAACATGGTGAGGTGCGTCCGGGACCACCACTGGAACAAGAACATGGTGAGGACAGGGTTCTCCCGGATCCTGGTCCGCCGCTGTGGGTTCCCTGGCTGCCTCTTCCAGTAGTCATGGGGGCCCGCAGGTCCCCTCGGCCGCCGCTGGGAGGAAGAAGACCTCGCTGGGAGGGGAGGGGCCTTGCTAGGTGTGGGGTTTCCTCCCGCCCTCTTTCCACCCTTCTTGGGGTTGCGGGTGGCCTGGGTCCCGGGTTCTTCCTTGTCGGCCTTTGGTCTATCGGGTGCCGGGGTGCCACGTCCGAAAACGTTCTCCCAAAAAGTGTTTTATAGCAAGTTTCGGAGCATTTAAAACACAGTGAAATAGGTTTGTTGTAAAGTGTAAAAAACATGTTATAGGCTATATCTGGGGAACTGTGAGGTCCTGGAAGCCTATACCCCAGATTTAAAGTCATCCTATAGTTGGCTATAAGTGTATAAAGTTTGGTGTAAATCAGAGAATCTTTAACTTTTTTCCTCCAGGGAGGAAGGGGCACCTGTCAGCCAGCGAGGCCGAGGACGGCGCACCATTCCCGGACACAAATCCGCCGAAGACCCCCGGGTTCGGCCGGTGAGCTTGGTGTTTGAGCATGGGGTCCAGGGGGTGTTTGGGACGGTGGAGGAGACCGAGAGACCCCGGACCAGCTGGACCAGAGGCTCGCGGGGAGGCCTGCCGAGCATCACGGGGCTTAGATCCACTGCCAAGTGGTGCTGAGCCCGCGGCGGTCGTCCCCGGAGGCAGACGGACCCAGAACCGAACTGAGAGAGCCATAACATGCCCTGAGATTCTGATCTAAAGAAAACAAAGACAAAGTGTCATCCTCGGCTGTTTACGCAGTCAGTGGTTCAAAACACATGTCAGGACACTAAGACACACTGGGAAATTGTTCATAATAAGGTGTTTTTGGACAGTTTGGACAGTTTGTGAGGTCCTGCACACACAGGCTGATGGCTGGTTTCTCAGCCCTGGAAGGTGCTGGAGAGGTGAAACAACCGTGGATGAGCGTCTTTGGGGTCCCACAGACCCCGCTGGAGGTCCTCTAAAATTCATGACAACCAGGCCGAGGACCGGGACTTCAAGCCGACCAAGTACAAGAAAGGTGCACCATTATCGGACACTTGTTCATCGATCACCGGCCCTCGGCTGGAAGTCCCGACCCGAGCGATTTAGCGGTCAAAACTCTGGCCAAACAACGCCGTTCTACCCTCCAGAATATTCTAAACTCTCTCCTGGTGTTCTCGGACTCGTATTATGAACCGTGAGCGAGCACCACGTGGGACCTTCAGAACAAACATGGAGGCGGACCACGAATGGAGAGAAGAATTAAGTGCCACGTCCGAGAAAGTTCTTCCAGAAACTGGTTTAGAGCACGTTTCAGAGCATTTGGAACACAATTTGGACAATATCCACAGATATGGCCCTATTACAACTGGTGGAAAGAATCTATACTGCTATTAATAATAAAGAATTTGCTCTTGGCATTTTGATAGATCTTTCCAAAGCCTTTGATACTGTGGATTATACTATATTACTTGACAAATTACATCATTATGGTTTCCATGATATTACTTTGAAATGGTTGTCTAGTTATGTTCATAACCGCGAACAACATGTGCATGCCAACGGTTGTTTTTCTTCCAATGTTAAGATGTCGTGTGGAGTCCCTCAGGGATCAATACTAGGACCCCTTTTATTTCTCATTTATGTAAATGACCTGGCTACTGTATCTTCATCCTTTACACCAATCTTATTTGCTGATGATACCAATTTGATACTAACTCACAGAAATTTTGATTCACTTATTGAGCAAGCTAATTCTGGTATAGCAATGCTTTCAAAATGGTTCCTTGCAAATAAGTTGTCGTTAAATGTTAACAAATCTAATTTTATTGTATTTGCAAGTAAAAATAAAAAATATTGTCCGCAAAAAGCTAAGATTTCTATTGGTGGTATTACAATCAATCAGGTTTCATCCACCAAATTTCTAGGTGTATTTGTGGATGAGAATTTGTCCTGGAAAGAGCATATACATTCTGTAACTAACAAAATCTCTAGATCCCTTGGTATCATCAGAAGAATCAGAGGTTTGGTCCATCAGGCTTGTCTCGTTACTCTTTATTACAGTTTAATTTATCCTTATCTCATTTATGGCAACATTGTTTGGGCAAGTACATATTCATCAAATTTACACAAATTACTCATTACTCAAAAGAAGTTTGTAAGAATAGCTACTTCTGCCTCCTATTTGGCCCCATCTGCCCCTTTGTTTAAAAAATTAAATGTATTATCCATCTATGATATTAACATACTCCAATCATGTGCTTTCATTTACAAATGCACTTATCTTGCAAATATGCTTCCAAGTACTTTCAAAGATTTTTTTAAGACCAATTCACAAATTCATAACTATAATACTAGACAATCTGAGGATCTCCATTCTTCATTCAGTCGTACCAATAGCAGTCAGTTCTCCATCAAAGACAGAGGTGCCTCACTCTGGAATTCTCATATACGTATTGCAAAATCTTCACTGTCTATTAGTAGTTTTAAACAGAGATTGAAGACCAGCCTTATTGATCAAGCGTACGTACGTACGTACGTACGTATGTATGTATGTATGTATGTAGTTATATATATATATTGGAGCTTAACAAGCGAATTTCGGGAGCAGGACCACGCCTCAACCACGCCTCCTCCGGCACCACGCCTCTTCCGGCAAACCTTCAAATACCAGCCTAACCTTCACTTCCTCTTCGCCCTCGTTCTATGCACAGCACGCTCGCTCTCGGGCAGCACGTCAACGCTCCTACACACTCTCGTATCTCGAAAACAGTTACTCACCCATTCATGGATCTCGTGTTGCTATCGCCTCCGGACCACGATCGGCTTGCAGGAGATCACCAGCAAACACCAGCTGATCGGAATCCGGAGGAGGAAAACTCTTCAGCCGTCGCCGTGCCTGAAGCGCCGCTCTTCCGGGCCCCCACGGCCGCCCGGCGAGCCGGTCAAGCTCCGTATCCTCTGTGATCCCGTCCGGTTCACCTCTCCTGAACATCCTGGATTGTCGCCGCAGGTCTCCGACTCCTCTTCCGTGTTCCTCGCCATCGATCCGACAGGGCAGGTTGCGCAATCCGCCGCCCCCCCCACCCCGGGGGGTGCCGCGCAGCGAGACCGAGCCGCCCCGTCCGCCCCGGTGTCCCGCCAAGAGCCCGCCGACCTCCCACGTCGGCTGCCGCTCCGGCGGTGGTTTATTCCTCCGGAACGCACGTGTTCTCCAACCCTTTTTCTTTTCTCTCAGCCACCTGCGGAGCCCGCGTTTAAACCCCGCTCCAGCGACACACCCAGAAACGAGTGGTCCATCCCGTCCGCTTCATCTGTCATCAACATCCAGGATCGCGGCAGCCCGCCCGCAGGTGCGTTTCCCGTCCCGTGGCCCGCCTCCGTCATCGGCGGGGACGCGGGCAATCCCAGGCTGCGCAATCCGCTGGCGGTCTAGCCACGCCCCGGCAGGGGCCCCCGACGGCCCGCCTTCTGCAGGTGTTTCGGGCTGGACTGTCGCCACCCTCCATAGGGCCACCGCCTGGTGGAGGAGTCCCTTTTCACCGCATGAACAAAAAGAAAAAACTTCTCAACCATCTCATGCAAGCCTGCCACGCCATCAGCCCCGCCGACACCTGCTCTCTTCCGGATGACGTCATCACGCCAACTCCGACGGCGCGCCGTGACGTCGACCCCCAGGTCTCGCACCCAGAAGATTTTCCAGTGGCTAGCCGCGGTACTGCGCCAAAAAAAAAAAAATCATCCCATGGGGCCCCGAAAGCTTTTCCCATAGACCGCAATAGTAAAAAAGAAGCGATCGTACAAACCGGACGTTGAGCATTACCTTTACTCACAAGGTCTTTTATTAACATTCTCGTTAATCATAATCTCCGAACAACGTTGCCTCATTGCAGGAACCTCAACTGCACATGAGCGGTCTTTCACCTTAAGCCGTCCGTGTGGAAACAAACGATTCCATCGTTACACTGCCCACCTCCAGCAAGTACAACAGCTAACTTCGGCCGGGGTTGCTAGCACCGGGTTTCTAGGCCCCCCCCCCCAGTCCACCCCCGGCACCTACAACAGCTAACTCAGCCGGGGTTTTTAGCACCGGGATGCTAGAAACCCCGGCCATGCTCATTCAGCAGCCTCAACCGCCAGCGCTAGAAGGGGCTCTTGGCACCGGGTTGCCAGGATCCTCTGCTTCCCAGCTCCATCAGTCCCAACAGGTTACCTCGGTTGGGGGCCCACCGGCATCGTGATGTCGGTACCCGGCATCCCTCCCACCGCATTTCAACCCAGTTTCCTTCCTCAACCCGTTCCGGCCCCGCAGGCAACTACTCATTTCACCCCGTCCACAGCTAATCCCGCCGTCCGTCATCCCACGCTTTCGCTTCCCGCCCTTCCCCAGTTCCGGCCAGTGCCTGGCTTCCCTCCCACCGCATTTCGGCCCGGTTTTCTTCCTCGACTCGTTCCGGCCCCGCGGGCAGCTGCTCGTTCGCCCCGTCCGCGGTTGGTCCCGCCGCCCGTCATCCCAACGCTTTCGCTTCCCGCACTTCTCCGGTTCCGGCCAAACCTGCGCAAACAAACCTACAACAGCTAACTTCGGGGCTGGGGTAACTAGCACCGGGTTGCTAGCCCCCCCCAGCCCACCCCCAGCACCTACAACAGCTAACTCAGCGGTGTTACTAGCACCGGGATGCTAGCACACCCCGCCATGTTTCGGAGGAGGCAAACTCCTCAGCCGCCGCCGTGCCCAAAACACCGCTCTCCCGAGCCTGACAGCCGCCCAGAAACTTCTGCCTCTTCAGTCGTCCACATTCCACCCGGTTCATCCCTTCTGAACATCCGGCATCACTGCAGCTCACCATCTTCCAGCCTTTCCAGCCCACCTCCGCCATCGGAGGGAAGAGGACGCGGACAATCCGGATCAGCCCATAGCCGTCGTCGCAGGTCGGATTTCCACCCACACCAGCAATCTCCTCACTCCCTCCCCAAGGTCCCTGGCACCGGGATGCCACTACAGCAGCTAGATCCGGCTGGGGTTTCTGGCACCGGGATGCCACTACAGCAGCTAGATCCGGCTGGGGTTTATGGCACCGGGATGCCACTACAGCAGCTAGATCCGGCTAGGGTTTCTGGCACCGGGATGCCACTACAGCAGCTAGATCCGGCTGGGGTTTATGGCACCGGGATGCCACTGCCCCCCCCCAGCCCACCTCCACCAACTACAGCAGTTAGATCCGGCTGGGGTTTCTGGCACCGGGATGCCACTACAGCAGCTAGATCCGGCTGGGGTTTATGGCACCGGGATGCCACTACAGCAGCTAGATCCGGCTGGGGTTTCTGGCACCGGGATGCCACTGCCCCCCCCCAGCCCACCTCCACCAACTACAGCAGCTAGATCCGGCTGGGGTTTCTGGCACCGGGATGCCACTGCCCCCCTCAGCCCACCTCCACCAACTACTGCAGCTAGATCCGGCCGGGGTTTCTGGCACCGGGATGCCACTGCCCCCCTCAGCCCACCTCCAGCACCTAATCCACCTCCAGCACCTACAACAGCTAACTTCAGCCGGGGTTACTGGCACCGGGATGCCACTGCCCCCCTCAGCCCACCTCCACCAACTACAGCCGCTAGATCCGGCCAGGGTTTCTGGCACCCTCTCTCATCGCCACCCGCTTCCGGGCTGGTGTACTTCAGCGTCCGCTGGCGAGGTGCATACTACTTGCAGTCAGTCACTGCAAGAGTAGCCCCTAACTTTTCGACACCTTCAGAGGCCCTCTGCTGGATCCTCTCCAACAACCACGGCATTCCTTCCTCGTCCATCTCTTGAATGATTCCTCATCGTTACCCTTCTCTCATCGCCACCCGCTTCCGGCCTGGTCACCCTGACTTCCGTTTTCTCTGAACTCGGGGTTCCATTGTCCGCTGAGAAAACGGCGGGCCCCTCCACCTCCCTCGAATTCCTTGGTATCACTCTCGATACAGATCTGTTTCAGGCTTCTCTTCCAACCGAAAGCTCAACCGAATCGGTCTTCTTATTTATCGGTCTTCTATTTCCTCTTAGCTCCAGGCTGCACCAAACGCCAACTCCTCTCCCTCCTGGGCCACCTCAATTTTGCCATGCGCATTATTCCCCAAGGGCGGGCCTTCATCTCACACTTGCCGTCCATCGCTTCCGCTGTTCCATCTCTCTTGTCTCCCATCTCCCCAGACAACTCGAGCCGTGCCGAGCTTCGTTGTGGCTCAACCTCCTTGCCACCTGGAAGGGGATCACTTTCTTTTATGATGACCAACTGGCTCACCCCCACGACATCAATCCATACACTGATGCTGCTCCTTCAATCGGTTTTGGGGGCTTTTACGATGGCAGATGGTTCGCAGCAGGACGGCCCTCAGAGCGCGCAAACGAATACCACAACGTTTCGACCGAACCATAGATCATCATCGTCATTGCCATAGTCATTGCCATCGTCATTTGCATCGTCATTGGCATCGTCATCGTTATCGTCATCGTTATCGCCTTCGCCATCGTCATCGTCATCGTCATCGCCATCATCGCCATCATCATCATCATCATCGCCATCATCATCGGCATCGTCTTCGCCACCATCATCGCCATCATCATCATCGCCATCATCATCATCATCGCCACCATCATCGCCATCATCTTCATCGTCATCGTTATCTCCTTCGTCATCGCCATCGTCATTGCCATCATCATTTGCATCGTCATTGGCATCGTCATCGTTATGGCCTTCGTCATCGCCATCGCCATCATCATCATCGCCATCATCATTCATCGCCATCATCGGCATCGTCTTCGCCCCCATCATCGCCATCATCTTCATCGTCATCGCCATCGTCATCGCCATCGACATCGTCATTGCATCATCATTGGCATCGGCATCGTTATCGTCATCGCCTTCGTCTTCGCCATCGTCATCGCCTTCGTCATCATCTTCATCGCCATCATCATCATCGCCATCATCATCGGCATCGTCTTCGCCACCATCATCGTTATCGCCTTCGTCTTCGCCTTCGCCATCGTCATCGCCTTCGTCATCGCCATAATCATCGCCATCATCATTCATCGCCATCATCATCGCCATCTTCTTCGCCACCATCATCGCCATCATCTTCATATCGATAAGTATCGACATAATTAATAAAGGACGCTCCAACTCCACATCCATCATGCTGTTCATGCGCCGTCTAGTCTGGCACTCAGCCATACATCAATTTATCCTCCATGCAGCACATGTCCCCGGTCACTCCACCACCATCACCGACTCCCTTTCTCGTTTCTCCTCCCCGAAGACCAATCACCCCTGAATACTTCGAGACCCTGGCCAACTACCTGTCTTCCTGGAAAACACAGAGCACATCTTCGACAGATCCTTGCGTCCGAGTCAGGACAGTCGTCACCAGTTTCTGGTTTCACCATCGCTTCCGTCATATACTCTCCTTATCTGGCATCTCCCAACGCACTACTCGGTCACTCCTTAGGATCGGAGCCGCCACTTCAGCCTCCCGCCACGTATCCCAGAGCACCTCATACAGCTCATGGGCCGATGGTCCTCCCAACTATCATCGCTACATTCGCTCAGATCTTAGCGACCTCAGATCCGCTCAGTCTCATCTCCTTAAATAATCCACGGTTTTGGGGGTTCGTCGTTGCCCGGGCGCTGCGGCGGATTCCCTACCAGCTTCCCCACAACGCATCGACTGATCCATAGATCATCATCATCGCCATTGTCATCGTCATCGCCATTATCATCACCATCGTCATCGTTATCATCTTCGTATCAATAAATCATTTAAACGTATCCTGTTGATGGCGTGGTCCTTGCTAGTGAATTGGAGCTTAACAAGCGAATTTCGGGAGCAGGACCACGCCTCAACCACGCCTCCTCCGGCACCACGCCTCTTCCGGCAAACCTTCAAATACCAGCCTAACCTTCACTTCCTCTTCGCCCTCGTTCTCTGCACCCCTCCCCCCCACCCCTTTTCTCTTCTCCTTCTTCCCTCTCTTTCTCTACCTCATAGATTCCTAGGGGGTTCGTCGTTGCCCGGGCGCTGCGGCGGATTCCCTACCAGCTTCCCCACAACGCATCGACTGATCCATAGATCATCATCATCGCCATTGTCATCGTCATCGCCATTATCATCACCATCGTCATCGTTATCATCTTCGTATCAATAAATCATTTAAACGTATCCTGTTGATGGCGTGGTCCTTGCTAGTGAATATATATATATATATATATATATATGTGTATGTGTATATATATATATATATAAATGTGTGTATGTGTATATGTATATGTATATGTATGTATAAAAAATTGTTAACAAAAAAATAATATAATAATAGGATAATATTTCTTTCTGCCACTTTATTGAGGTTTTTGTAGTGAAATGAGGCCGTATCATAGAGATAACTTCTCATTTCAACTAACTGGATCAGCCGTTCTTCATCCATGACTGTTTCCTACAGCGCTTTCAACCGGTGTTCTGAGATTTCTTCCTACCTAAAAATGTTTTCTTCCTACCTAAAATTTTTACCTACCGTAGCGAAAAATTGTAATTATAAAAATTATAATAAATAAAATCAATCAAACCTTCTTGCTGGATGCTGCAGTTAACCTTTGGTGGTCTGTCCATTTCCTGCTCTACCTGTTGATTTCCATCACTGCTTTTGGCACAAAACTGAATAACTTTTCCAGCTAATTCCAGCTGTTTAATACAGCTGGAAAAGCACATTCACTCACACACAGGCATAAAGACATGCATTTGATTTGCCCCTCAAACGTATATGCATTAAATACTGTCCATACAAAGTATTAAAATACAAGAAACTAAACTTTTCTCTTCCCGGCGATCAGGTAGCAGGATATAATGGCCTTCTGAAGTCTGAAGTTGCTGCTATACGCATGCGCAGTCAACTCGAGTAGGAAAAAACTATGGGTAGGAAGAAATCTCAGAACACCGGTGTTCTGCCAATTTCTGCTCCCTGCCAAGAAATGCTACTTTTTGCTTCTGCGCATGTGCGCAGTCGATTTTCAAAGTTTGACGTAAAATTGATAATATGGGATTTTGAGTATTTGATCCTTCAAAATACACTACCCATGACATGAATTGCATTACACTTTGTGAACAATATACGATAAAGAGAAAAAAAAAAACAATTCTATCGTTTTATTTTGATATTCATTCAGTCATTCGCCTTTAATTAACCAGAGAGGTAATTAAGAACACGTTCTTATTTACAATAACGGCCTGGCAAGCGACAAGGACCACTTGGGGGGGAAGGGGACGTGGTTTAGGGAGTAAAACACAGTAAAATTGTAGCTCTGCAAAAGTAGAAACCCATTAGGGAGCATTTTTTGGCAAAGACGCAGAAATCGGCAGAACACCGGCTTTCAACCAGCTTTCAATGCGAGCGGCAGGAAGAAAATAGAACATTTAAATATCACAATATCAAGCTTGTTTTCTGTTTAGAAAGTACAAACGTAGGAAGATTACAAGTAGCCACCCATCTTTTACTTGTCTCTTTACTCTTTTAGGAGTTATTTTAGGAGTTTCTTTCAGCAGCGCACGGGCGGGGAGCGCGGTTAAGGCTGATTTATGGTTCCGCGTAAAATCCACGGCGTAGATTACGCGGCGACGCGCAGAGTTTGGTGCGTGTCGCTGCGTACTTTACGCCGTAGGCTCTGCGTTGGTGTAACGCGGAACCATAAATCAGCCTACAAAGCGAGTTTCAGCTGTCAATCAAAATAATGTGCGGGGCCCATAACACTTTCAGTGTGGACAGAGCGCGTGTAACGCAGCAGTGGGACGCGATAGTCCGACGCTGCATGCAGTTAGGACAGGCTGTTACATAGGGACAGTGGGTGGGAGGGACGGATCGGGACCACTATAAATCTGGGGGGGACGGATCGGGGTCTTTATAAATCTGGGGGGGACGTGTCCCCCCCGTCCCCAGTGCCATCTGCGCCCATGCACACACACACACACACACACACACACACACACACAAACACACATGTGCATGCTCACATGCAAGCACACGCACTCACTCAACCGAGAAATTGTCTGTTTATATCCATCTTTTTGGAACGCTGTTTTTTTGTTTTTTGTTTTTTGTTCTTGCTATTATTTCAATACAATGTATTTTCTTGGTGAGAACTTTGAATAAGCCCATTTAGGGCTTCCTTTCTCACCTGCACATATTTTCATGCTTTTATGTTCATTTCAACTTTTGTACCGTTTTTTTATGTTGTGCAAATAAACAAATCAAATCAAATGAAATGGTTTGTAGTAAAGTGTAAAGAAAACGTTATAGACTATATATGGGGCACCGTGAGGTTCTGGAAGCCAATACCCCATTTTTAACATTATCTTATAGGTGCCTATGAGTGTATAAAGTTTGGTTTAAATCGGAGTATCTTTGACTTTTTTCCTCCAGGGACGAGGGGGCACCTGTCAGCCAGTGAGGTCGAGGACGGCGCACCATTCCTGGACACAAATCCGCCGAAGACCCCCGGGTTGGACCAGCTGGACCAGAGGCTCGCGGGGAGGCCCGCCGAGCATCGCAGGGCTTAGATCCGCTGCCAAGTGGTGCTGAGACCGCGGGGCTCGTCCCCGGAGGCAGATGGAGCCAGAACCGCACCGAGAGAGCCATACCATGCCCTGAGCTTCTGATCGAAAGAAAACAAAGACAAAGTGTCATCCTCTGCTATTTACGCAGTCAGTGGTTCAAAACACGTGTCAGGACACTAAAACACACTGAGAAATTGTTCATAATAATGTGTTTTTGGAACGTTTGGACAGTTTGTGAGGTCCTGCACACACAGGCTGATGGCTGGTTTCTCAGCCCTGGAAGGTGCTGGAGAGGTGAAACAACCGTGGATGAGCGTCTTTGGGGTCCCAGAGACCCCGCTGGAGGTCCTCTAAAATTCATGACAACCGGGCCGAGGACCGGGACTTCCAGCTTACCGAGTCCGAGAAAGGCGCACCGTTATCGGACACTTGTTCGTCGATCACCGATCCGCGGCTGGAAGTCCCGACCCGAGCGATTTAGCGTTCAAAACTCGGGCCGAACTACGCCGTTCTACCCTCCAGAATATTCTAAACTCTCTCCTGGTGTTCTCGGACTCGTATTATGAACCGTGAGGTATCACCACGTGGGACCTTCAGAACAAACATGGAGTCTGGCGGACCGCGACCAGAGAAAAGTACAAAGTGCCACGTCCGAAAAGGTTTAGAGCACGTTTTAGAGCATCTTCAACACAATGAAAGAGGTTTGTAGTAAAGTTTAATAAAAATGTTATAGGGTATACCTGGGGAACCGTGAGGTCCTGGAAGCCTATACCCCAGATTTAACATCATCATGTAGGTGCCTATAAGTGTGTAAAGTTTGGTTGAAATCGGAGTATCTTTGACTTTTTTCCTCCAGGGACGAGGGGGCACCTGTCAGCCAGCAAGGCCGAGGACGGCGCACCATTCCCGGACACAAATACGCCGAAGACCCCCAGGTAAGACCGCGGGGGTCGTCCCCGGAGGCAGACGGACCCAGAACCGGAACGAGAGAGCACAGAAACAGAGGACCGGAGGCTGGCGGGGAGGAGAGCCGAGCTGAACGGGGCTTAGATCGGGGGTCGTCCCCGGAGCCAGACCTCCAGGCCTGGACACAGACTAACAGGCAGCAGCACACACCCACAAACCACACCACCATTCCCGGTACAAACTCCTGCCTGCCAGCCTCCTGCATTCTAGCGTGTCTCTTTGTCATTTAATAAATAGTTTAATAAAGTTTAATAAGTAATTTATTTGAGCCAAGAACAGCCTTCATGTGAATGTCCCCGCTGTTGCGAATTTCCCCGCAGTGAGAATAATAAAGGAATATCTTATCTTAATATCTTTATTTAATTTCCTCTTGAAAAACAGGACGCAGGATGATCAGGATCCATCTATTGAATGTGATTGTCAAAAATACAGCCAGAATTACAATCATTTTACTTGCATAATCATTTTACATTTATTCACAAAAGTCAGAACTCTTTCTCACAGGTTTTGGTAAACTTTAAGGAGAGACTCGCTCGTCAAACGACAGCATGCAGGTGTTTGTGTTTAGTTGAGATGAAGGAAACACAAACGCTACAGTACACTTAACTTACAATAAGTGTCATCATCGTTTTCAGCCAATCAGTTCCAGCATTAGACTCACAGACACGTTCCAATCCTCTTTCCTGCAGCCTCGGAACGTCATCAAAGACACGTGATGTCGTTCATGACGTCACATAGAATACTGCATGAGGAAGTCATACATAGATTTTTACAAGAATGAGATGAACCTGCTGGATCTACTGCCCTTACTTTTTAACAACCTGTGCTTTTTATTATTTTACCTCTTTTCATATCATTTTATTTGTTATTTACTGTTTAAAGCAGCACAATGTAAGTTTTCCACTTTAGTATAATATTTCCAGAGTCATTGTGATGGTACATGAACTTCCAACAGGTTTAATGAACCTCTGTCATGGTCTGAGGGGTCTGTATCGCCTTCACTGGCACTATGTAACTTTGAGGAGCATGGTAGGAACCCTTCCACACTACTGGTAAAGCACTACCGCTTTTGTCCAAAGGAGACAAAAGCTGAAAGTTACATTGTGCTGCTTTAATTGTGTCTTGCCGCTTTTAATGTTGATGTAAAGCACTTTGAATTACCTTGTGTTGAATTGTGCTGTACAAATAAACTTGCCTTGCCTTACATGCTAACCACCTGCTGAAAGTCACGTGAAGATCCAAACATCCAGTCTGCATATTTGTGTTTTCAGATTTATTACATTCTTTGTCTATTATTGTGTCGTGTGATGAAAATCAGATCACTTCTGATTGCAGTTACTGCAGAAACCCAGTTAAGTCCTAGATATTCAAATTACACGTGGAAAAACATTAGAACTTTGACAACAACACGTCTGGATTATCTGCAGACCCTCTGATTCAATTATTGGGATTTTTAAAGACATTTCAAAATATATGATCTTGGGCTGGCTCTGCAAATATAGTCCAGGACCAACGGGAGATTGTTTGAAATCTACTCACTATATTTCAGAGTTAATTTACACAATGTTTTTCTATAAATGAAATGTTTCGTGTTTGTGAAATAACACACAAAGATTCACTCAAGAGCATGGCCAGAGTGTTGGCTTTTTATGATGAAACAATAAAGGTGAACTTTACATGTGAGTGGTCGCTGTTACCACGTTGAAACATGTGTGGGTAGATTGAGCTCTAGCGCTCTCTGCTGGTTGAAAAAGCTTACAGCACCTGGTATTCCCAGGCGGTCTAACATCCAAGTACTAACCAGGCCCGACCCTGCTTAGCTTCCGAGATCAGACGAGATCTGCCGCTTTTTTTAAAATCTTTTATTATGAAAATATACTTTACATTAAAAACTTTTCTTGCATTCCATTCTTTGATCTCTGTCACAATCAAGACATTACTTTTCAAAGTAATGTAAAAAAAAAAAACAAGCTATATAACATTCAAATCTCCAAGTAAATTTCCACCTGCACACAGTCATGTTCAAAGCAGAAACTATAAAATACTTCCAAAGTCAAAAAAAAGGCAGATTCTAATACTGTTAGCAGATCCTGAAGCAAAATTGCAAATGGAGCATCAGCCTGTCTCCTGCCGTTACTTCAACTAAAGTATTCCCTTCAACAAACATATCAATGAACTCATTTTTTCATTTCATTTTGGGTCATGTTTCAGAATTAGATATAAATCCTTTTTCAAAACAGATTTAAAATATTAGCCACACATCCACCATCCTCCCTTCAAAATGAGCAGAGTTTCTCCTGAGTTTGACCACTAATCTGGCATGGCTTAATACAAAGTCAAGCAGGTGGTTGTTGATCTTTTTATTTCTAATGCCTGTACCGAACCAGAACATTCGCTCCCAATTATATCGGTGAATGTAATGACGTCCCCAGTGTTTGATCAGAGTGTGTTTTAACCTTTCAAAGAAAGAGGTCAGACAGTCCTGAAACAAATGAAATTAAAGCTGCAAGCAGCGATGAACGGGCCCTTGCGTGTGTAATTATCACCAATGAAGGTCAAGGACTCAAAACCGAGTCCGATGACACCACCATGACTCTCTAAGTCAAACCATTCAAACGTTATGGCAGAAAATAGGGAATATCAAATATCAACCAATCAGATGAAGATAATCGTCGCCACGGTAACGCTCTTGACTGAGAAAAGTAATGTGCATCGTCGAAGGATGGAGACGCACATTTTGATGTATAACACACCTGGGTGCATGTTACGTTTCGGGCCGCATTAACGGTCAAACAATTGGCATAAATTACCGACTTCCTGTTGGGTTCGGGCCATGGCGCCAAGAGACTTTTCTTTAAGTTGCGACATGATACAGGTGTGTACCGATTTTCGTGCATGTACGTCAAACCGTATTGTGGTGCTTGAGGCACAAAGTTTTCTAGGGGGCGCTGTTGAGCCATTAGGCCACGCCCATTAATGCAAACCGTTAAATATCACATTTTTCACCAGGCCTGGCTTGGTGCAAAATTTGGTGACTTTTGGGGTAAGTTTAGGGGGAAAAGGCCCTCATTTCGCCGGAAGAAAAACGAGGAAAAAATAACTGGAGTCAAATTCCTTGTTGGGCAAAGTTCAAACTTGGCCAATAAAGGTGATTCTGATTCTGATGTGTTTTTCCTCAATTCAGTTCATCAATGTTGGCTTAAACTTTTTGGGTTCTTTCTTCATATCTGACGCATATTCAAGTGTTTTGTGCAGTTTGTGTTAGAATGAGACTGTAATCTATGTCAGTATTACAATAAATAAAAGAAAGAGAGTGAAATGATATCTCTCATGAAATAAAAGTCAGATTTGTGCTGGTGGTGAACAAGAGAATAAAAAGTGCCTTGTGATGGTCGGTGCTGCTCTTGGTACTGAGACTAATCACAGACAAACACTTATTAACCACAGTAAACTGAACAAGAGAAAAGATCCAAGTTTTACTTTAGATTTTTGACTTTCTTTGAAGTGTTAACAATCATACTTATATCCAGAAAACATTTACAATATTTACTGGAACAAACTGAGGAACATTCATTGACCAAGTCAAGTTCATTTGTGTTTCATGAACAAACGTTGTTATTTCCACGGATCCCTTCACTCTCTCTCTTCATCAGTGACGCGGAGAGAAACTTTAAAAACCTGACGAAGCTGAAAACACGACAACAACAAAAGGGGAAAATGGAAACATGTAACTAAAAAGAAAACACCAGGGAGTCATGTGACTCGGTGAAGGAGACGGCTGCTGTGCTGAGCAGCTCCGCCGCGGCAGCGCAGACATTTATCCGTCAGTACATTAGTAGTAGAAACCTCCTCCGTACCACTTTAGACGAAGCGCTTGAGGAACAATGTGGAACAAAACTCAAGTTGAAATTAAAGCTGCAAGAAGCGATGAACGGGCACTCGCACTCATGGCCACCGCCCCCCATAAGCATATCAGAAATGACACCACCCATGACTTGCTATGTCAAACCATTCAAAAGTTATAGCAGAAAATACGGACAACCAATCAGAAGAAGGGGCGGGACCAATTCAGGCCAATGAATGTGAAGGACTCAATACAGAGTCTGATGACACCACCCACGAGTCTTTACGTCAAACCATTCAAAAGTTATAACAGAAAACAGGGACAACCAATCAGAAGAAGGGGCGGGGCTAATTCAGGCCAATGAAAGTCAAGGACTCAATACCGAGTCCGATCACACAACTCACGTTTTTATCACCCATTCAAAAGTTACGGTAAAGAAAAGTATTCTAGGAGGCGCTGTTGAGCCGTTAGGCCACGCCCATTAATGCAAACCATGAAATATCAAATTTATCGCCAGGCCTGGCTTGCATGCAAAATTTGGTAACTTTTGGTGAAACTATCAAAGACCAATCAGATGAAGATAATTGTTGCCATGGTAACGCTCTTGACTGAGAAAAGTAATGCGCATCGTCACAGCATCGAGACGCACATTTTGATGTATAACACACCATACAATTCGGGCCGCATTAACGGCCGAAGTAATGGCATAAATCTTGCCAAAATTACCGACTTCCTGTTGGGTTTGGGCCATAGTGCCAGGAGACTTTTCTTTAAGTGGTGACATGATACAGGTGTGTACCGATTTCCGTCCATCTACATCAAACCATTTTGTGGGGCTTGAGGCAAAGGTTTTCTAGGGGGCGCTGTTGAGCCGTTAGGCCACGCCCATTAATGCCATTAAATATCAAATGTTTTGCCAGGGCTGGCGCAACATTTGGTGACTTTTGGGGCACGTTTAGGGGGAAAAAAGGCCCTCCTTTCGTCAGAAGAAAGAAAGAAAGAAAGAAAGAAAGAAAGAAAGAAAGAAAGAAAGAAAGAAAGAAAGAAAGAAAGAAAGAAAGAAAGAAAGAAAGAAAGAAAGAAAGAAAGAAAGAAAGAAAGAAAGAAAGAAAGAAAGAAAGAAAGAAAGAAAGAAAGAAAGAAAGAAAGAAAGAAAGAAAGAAAGAAAGAAAGAAAGAAAGAAAGAAAGAAAGCTTCATCATCTTAATCATCATCATCACGGTCAGAGTCTGTCCACACAAACTGGTTCTGCTTCAACTCGACACGACTCATCCGTCCTGGTCATTCAAACCATTTCCACCTGTAGAGGGAAGAAGAAAGAAGAGAGGAGATAAAGGGGTGTTTGCAAAGATCCCTCCATCAGCTGTAGAGGGAAGAAGAAAGAAGAGAGCAGATAAAGGAGTGTTTGCAGAGATCCCTCCATCAGAGGGTAGAAGAAAGAAGAGAGCAGATAATGGAGTGTTAGCAGAGATCCTTCCATCAGCTGTAGAGGAAGAAGAAAGAAGAGAGCAGATAAAGGAGTGTTAGCAGAGAACCCTCCATCAGCTGTAGAGGGAAGAAGAAAGAAGAGAGCAAATAAAGGAGTGTTTGCAGAGATCCCTCCATCAGCTGTAGAGGGAAGAAGAAAGAAGAGAGCAAATAAAGGAGTGTTTGCAGAGATCCCTCCATCAGCTGTAGAGGAAGAAGAGAGCAGATAAAGGAGTGTTTGCAGAGATCCCTCCATCAGCTGTAGAGGAAGAAGAAAGAAGGGAGCAGATAAAGGAGTGTTTGTAGAGATCCCTCCATCAGCTGTAGAGGAAGAAGAAAGAAGAGAGCAGATACAGGACTGTTTGTAGAGATCCCTCCATCAGCTGTAGAGGGAAGAAGAAAGAAGAGAGCAGATAAAGGAGTGTTTGCAGAGATCCCTCCATCAGCTGTAGAGGAAGAAGAAAGAAGAGAGCAGATAAAGGAGTGTTAGATCCCTCCATCAGCTGTAGAGGAAGAAGAAGAGAGCAGATAAAGGAGTGTTTGCAGAGATCCCTCCATATGTTGTAGAGGAAGAATAAAGAAGAGAACAGATAAAGGAGTGTTAGCAGAGATCCCTCCATCAGCACATCCAGGACTTCAGAGTTCAGTGTCGCCAACGGACAAAACCTCAGAAATGTGCGTACGCCAGACATGATGTGAAGGACCAAAACTTTTTAACATATGACGGGTTTTTTTTGCTATTGATGAATTTTACTAAATATCCATACAGACTGTTAACACTGTTATTATCTTTTTAATGAATATATTATAAAAATGATATATTCCTGTACGATTAAGTTTTTTGACAAATCGTCCTCAAACCTGTTAGGCTTGACAAGTACAATCCTAAAAATTCATTGTGCCAAGTTTGGTGTTAATGGAGACTTCAGGTAAAAGGGTACTGAAATTTATTAAATGTACAGAAATTGCCAAAAACAGTGGATTTAACATCAAAACATCAAGAAATGTTAAAAGGGGCAAATTTAGCAAATCATTCAAGGAATCGATCCTGAAAGTTCAGCTCTCAAGGACAAATGGTTGATTACATATATAATACATACACAGGAGTTAGCCAGTGGGAGGAACAACTTCCTAGCTCACATCAGGAATATACAGTGACTGCTGGGTATTTTCTTCTTAGACTCTACTTATCCTTTGCAGGACTGGCTCTTGAAACCATTCCATGACCCTGGACGACTGACAGCAGAACAGTATTTAAGCACAAAGTCAACCGAGCACCAGTGGTGGTGTCACGGCTCAAAAGACAGAAAACCCAAATGCACAACATCAAACGGATTATCAGAGTCCCAGGCCGACACACGGCCAAAGTTCAGGGGGCCGTCCTCGGGGCCGGGCCGACCGCCGAGACAGTTCCGGAGGCCGCCCTCGGGGCAGCGCAGGCGGGTCAGGAGGTCTGGGGGCGTAGCAGGCGGGTCAGGAGGTCTGGCGGTGTAGCAGGCGGGTCAGGAGGTCTGGGGGCGTAGCAGGCGGGTCAGGAGGTCTGGGGGCGTAGCAGGCGGGTCAGGAGGTCTGGGGGCGTAGCAGGCGGGTCAGGAGTTCTGGGGGCGTAGCAGGCGGGTCAGGAGGTCTGGGGGCATAGCAGGCGGGTCAGGAGGTCGGTCTGGGGGCGTAGCAGGCGGGTCAGGAGGTCGGTCTGGGGGCGGAGCAGGCGGGTCAGGAGGTCTGGGGGCGTAGCAGGCGGGTCAGGAGGTCTGGGGGCGTAGCAGGCGGGTCAGGAGGTCTTGGGGCCTAGCAGGCGGGTCAGGAGGTCTTGGGGCGTAGCAGGCGGGTCAGGAGGTCTCGGGACGTAGCAGGCGGGTCAGGAGGTCTCGGGGCGTAGCCGGGTCCTCGGTGCTGGCTGAGGGGGTTCTGGGACCACCGCCGGAGCCAGAACAGGGGGCGATGCGTCCAGGACCACCGCTGGAGCAGGAACAGGGGGCGATGCGTCCAGGACCACCGCGGCAGCAGGAACAGGGGGCGATGCGTCCAGGACCACCGCTAGAGCCGGAACAGGGGGCGATGCGTCCAGGACCACCGCTAGAGCAGGAACAGGGGGCGATGCGTCCAGGACCACCGGAGCAGGAACAGGGGGCGATGCGTCCAGGACCACCTCCAGAGCACTAACAGGGGGCGATGCGTCCAGGACAACCGCCGGAGCAGGAACAGGCTGAGACTGCCGTCGCCGTCTTTTCTCCTGAAGCTGGAGACTCCTGGGCCCATTTCGAGCCAGGCGTGTTCCCCAGAAATGGGGAAGAGACTGGGGTGGGTCCTGGACCACCTCGGGAACAGCAACAGGCTGGGGCTGGCGGCATGTCCCTGTCCCCTTCAACATACGGTGGTAGGACGCCACTTGGTAGGCAGGAGTCAAAAACCGGGAAGACAGGCAGATCAGGCAGACAAATCCAAAGGGGCAGGCAAAAATCCAAAAACTGGGAATCAGGCAATGTCACGGGCAGGCAGGCAGAAACAGACAGAATCAGGAATGCTGGAAAGCTAGGCATGAACGCTAGACAATCTGGCAACTGGCATGTGGAAATGGGCCGGTATATAAAGGGGAACTGATGATCATGGGAACCAGGTGTGCAGATGGGCGGGGAAGCACAGGTGAGGGGAAAGAGAAGATGTCTGGCTGATGAGGGTGGCAGGATCTGGAACAGGAGAGTGATCATGGAAAAAAACCTATCCCCAACTGAGAAACCATGACAGGTTGTAGAAGATGAATTCAGCAGGTTTCCTTCTGTGATGTCCGACTGGTGAAATGAATGGTAATGACTTCCTGTCCACTACATAATCTGTGTGAAAGTCATGGAAAGACATATGAAACATCATAGGATGAACCTGCAGCAGCAACACTTCAGCCAGTGGTGGCAGTGGCTCGGGGTGGAGAGGAGGAAGAGATGTTAGAGATGTGCTAATGCAGTATTTGTGGAATAGTTAATGCTATAGTTAGATTACATTCTTTATCTCAGAATGGTATAACAATAAATTTGTGCTTTTTGCAGATATATGGATTTTGTCCATCCATCCATCTTCATCCACTTGATGTGGAACTGGTTAGCGGGGGCAGCAGTCTGAGCAGAGATGTCCAGACTTCCCTCACCCCACACATTTCCTCCAGCTCTTCTGGAGGGATCCAGAGACGTTCCCAGGTCAGCCAAAAGACATTCCCTCCGGTGTGTCCTGGCTCTTCTCCTGGTGTGACATGCCAGGAAAACCTTCCCAGGAGGTGTCCAGGGGGCATCATGTGTTAGTCTTTCAAGTTTTGGAATGATGTCTGATTATTTAGCTTTTTTTGCTGTGCTGAGGTGTTTTTTGCAATTCCACACTTCACACTGATCACATCTTTAGAGTTTATCACTCGTGTGAGTACGTTGGTGCTTTTTTAGCTGACTTGATGTGGTAAAAGCTGCCTCACACTGTTCACATCTGAACGGTTTATCTCCAGTGTGAATACGTTGGTGATTCATTAGACTACCTCGTTGGGTAAAAGCTGCCTCACACTGATCACATCTGAACGGTTTATCTCCAGTGTGAATACGTTGGTGAGTAATTAGATTACCTGATGTGGTAAAAGCTGCTCCACACTGATCACATCTGAACGGTTTATCTCCAGTGTGAATACGTTGGTGAGCCCTTAGATTGCCTTGTTGGGTAAAAGCTGCTCCACACTGATCACATCTGAACGGTTTATCTCCAGTGTGAATACGTTGGTGAATCTTTAGATTACCTGATGTGCTAAAAGCTGCTCCACACTGATCACACCTAAACTGTTTATCTCCAGTGTGAATAAGTTGGTGAGTCTTTAGATCACTTGATCTGGTAAAAGCTGCTCCACACTGATCACAAGTGAACGGTTTATCTCCAGTGTGAATACGTTGGTGAGTCCTTAGATTACCTGATGTGGTAAAAGCTGTTCCACACTGATCACACCTAAACGGTTTATCTCCAGTGTGAATACGTTGGTGAATCTTTAGATTACCTGATGTGCTAAAAGCTGCTCCACACTGATCACACCTAAACTGTTTATCTCCAGTGTGAATACGTTGGTGAGTCTTTAGATCACTTGATCTGGTAAAAGCTGCTCCACACTGATCACAAGTGAACGGTTTATCTCCAGTGTGAATACGTTGGTGAGTCCTTAGATTACCTGATGTGGTAAAAGCTGTTCCACACTGATCACACCTAAACGGTTTTTCTCCAGTGTGAATACGTTGGTGAATCATTAGTTTACTTTTAGTGATAAAAGCTGCTCCACACTGATCACAAGTGAACGGTTTTTCTCCAGTGTGAATACGTTGGTGAGTCATTAGACCACCTCGTTGGGTAAAAGCTGCTCCACACTGTTCACACCTAAACGGTTTATCTCCAGTGTGAATACGTTGGTGAATCTTCAGATCACTTTGTCGGGTAAAAGCTGCTCCACACTGATCACAAGTGAACGGTTTATCTCCAGTGTGAATCATCTTATGTTTTCTCAGACGTGATGAAGTGGTGAGGACTTTCTTGCAGTGATCACAACGATAACTTGTGGGTCTCTCTTTGCCTTTATGTTTCTGTAAGGACAGAGAAGAAGAATTAAATCATCTTGTTGGCCGACTCACAAAAGCTTTTCAGTTTCTATAGTGCTGTCTGTCTCAGTGCTGCTATTGACAGCCAGAAACCTTCTGATGAAACATCTCAGTACGTCAAATCAAAAGTGTAAATGGTTAAAGCTACTAACACGAAAACCATCAAAATAGTTCATTAATAGGGATGGGTATTGATAAGATCTTCCAACCATTTTTCATTCTGCTTAACGATTCTGTTTTTATCAATTCCCTTATCAATTCTCATTTGGGAAAAAAGAGTAAAGAAAGAAAAAAATTCCTACAGATACAATAGGGCCTTCCCACTGTAAGTGCTCGGGCCCTAAAAATGTCATACATTCTGGATTCATCGAGCTTCTCTCAGATCCCGGGGGAGGCGGGGGACATCGAGTCCGAGTGGACCAAGTTTGGGCGGTCCTGGAGGCAAAAACCTGGGTCTGGGAGGAGTTCGGTGAGAGCATGGAGGAAGACTTTCGGTCGGCCTCGAGGAAATTCTGGAGGACCGTTCGGCGCCTCAGAAGGGGGAAGCAGTAAGACCGCAAGCTGGATGTGATTCTTGAACAGAATCGCAGGCTAGCAGCGGTCTTTGAGCTCTTTGGCAAGATGGATCTTGGAGAAGTTGGAAGCTCGGCTTGGCGGGAATTGATCACAATTCGTCTGTTTGGAGTTGCCATTGAGGAACCAGAGACTTAAGGCAGACGGAAAAGGCAAGGCAAATTTATTTACTGGAGTCTGCCTGTCTCTTTTCAATATAATTGTTGATTCTATAATCTGAACTTGACCCGGCAGCTTGGCCCGCTGCTCCAGTCACAATCTCCCTGGTGGAATGAAAACAAGGGACTCTGCCCCCACTAGCCCTCCCCTCTCCCAGGAACATCTGTGGACCTGTTTCAGAACTGTACCGGGTCTGTGGACCTGGATCAGAAATGTACCGGGTCTGTGGACCTGGATCAGAAATGTACCGGGTCTGTGGACCTGGATCAGAAATGTACCGGGTCTGTGGACCTGGATCAGAACTGTACCGGGTCTGTGGACCTGGATCAGAACTGTACCGGGTCTGTGGACCTGGATCAGAACTGTACCGGGCCGTCTGATAACATCAAGGACATTCGCTGAGAGCAGCTCTGGGGCGAAGTTTCACAGACTTACCGCTCACACACACACTTGCTGATAACCACACCTCCGTCCAAAGTCAACGCCTTCCTCGGCCCCCCCTCTTATCAGTCCCCCTAACACAGTCAACAGGTTTGAGAGCCGCGCTGAAACGGCTGCGGTGCTAACTTGGGGTACTTTGCCGGGATCCCCCCCGCCCCTAGGACCACACACACACACACACACACACACACACACACACACACACACACACACACACACACACACACACACACACACACACACACACACACACACACACACACACACACACACACACACACACACACACACACACACACACACACACACACACACACACACACACACACACACACACACGTGCAAGTCTTGTGATGATGATGTTAAATTTTTCATGTTGCTTTCTGTGCTGAGGTGTTTTTTTTCACTTTCACTCTGTGTACTCATACACAGAGTGAAGATGGCTTTTTTTTCCCCTCCCCCATGACTCATGTCTCATGTTGTTATTTGTTTTGTCTGTTATCGTGATGGGTTGTACTGGTCCAAATTCCACGGTGCTGGGACGCCAGCCCAGTGGCAATAAAGGCTTTCTGATTCTGATTCTCCTGGACGCCTCCCTAGGGAGGTGTTCCAGGCATGGAAGAGACCCGACAGCCCTTAATAGAGGGTCCCGGACTCCATACTCACGAGCACCCCCCACAGAATGGCACGAGGGACACGGTCAAATGCCTTCTCCAGATCCACAAAGCACATGTAGACTGGTTGGGCAAATTCCCATGAACCCTCGAGCACCCTGCGGAGGGTATAGAGCTGGTCCAGTGTTCCACGACCGGGACGAAAACCGCATTGTTCCTCCTGAATCCGAGGTTCAACTATCGGCCGTATTCTCCTCTCCAGTACCCTGGCGTAGACTTTCCCGGGGAGGCTGAGAAGTGTAATCCCCCTATAGTTGGAACACACTCTCCGGTGCCCCTTTTTAAACAGAGGGACCACCACCCCGGTTTGCCACTCCAGCGGTACTGTCCCCTTCCTCCATGCAATGTCGCAGAGCCGTGTCAACCAAGACAGCCCTACGACATCCAGAGACTTGAGGTACTCAGGGCGAATCTCATCCACCCCCGGTGCCACTGAGGAGCTTATGAACCACCTCAGTGACCTCGGCTTGGGTGATGGATGAGCTCGCCCCAGAGTCCCCACTCTCTGCTTCCTCAGTGGAAGGCATGTCAGTCGGGTTGAGGAGATCCTCAAAGTATTCCTTCCACCGTCCGACGATGTCCCCAGTCGAGGTCAACAGCTCCCCACCCGCACCATAAACGGTGCTGGCAGAGTACTGCTTCCCCCTTCTGAGAAGCCAAAACGGTACGCTAGAATTTCCTTGAGGCCGACCAAAAGTCTTCCTCCATGGCCTCCCCGAACTCCTCCCAGACCCGGGTTTTTGCCTCCAGGACTGCCCGAGCCGTGGCTCGCTTGGCCTGCCGGTACCTATCTACTGCGTCAGGAGTCCCACCGGCCAACATAGCCCGGTAGGACTCCTTCTTCAGTCTGACGGCATCCTGTACTTCCGGTGTCCACCACCGGGTTCTAGGATTGTCATCACGACAGGCACCGGAGACCTTACGACCACAACTTCGAACCGCCGTGTCGACAATGGAGGCAGAGGACATGGTTCACTCGGACTCAATGTCCCCCGCCTCCCCCGGGATCTGAGAGAAGCTCTCCCGGAGGTGGGAGTTGAAGATGTCCCTGACAGAGGGCTCAGCCAGACGTTCCCAACAGACCCTCACAATCCGTTTGGGTCTGCCCGGTCTGTCCAACCTCCTCCTCCGCCAGCGCATCCAACTCACCACCTCAGCTCAGCCCCTCTCTTCACCCGAGTGTCCAAGACATGCGGCCGAAGGTCAGATGAAATGACAACAAAGTCGATCATTGACCTCTGGCCTAGGGTGTCCTGGTGCCACGTGCACTGATGGACACCCTTATGCTTGAACATGGTGTTCGTGATGGACAAACTGTGACTAGCACAGAAGTCCAACAACAAAACACTGCTCGGGTTCAGATCGGGGAGGCCGTTCCTCCCAATCACGCCTCTCCAGGTATCACTGTCATTGCCCACGTGAGCGTTGAAGTCCCCAGTAGAACAATGGAGTCCCCAGTTGGAGCACTATCCAGTACTCCTCCCAGTAGAACAATGGAGTCCCCAGTTGGAGCACTATCCAGTACCCCTCCCAGTAGAACCATGGAGTCCCCAGTTGGAGCACTATCCAGTACTCCTCCCAGGGACTCCAAGAAGGCCGGGCACTCCCCACTGCTGTTCGGCCCGTAGGCACAAACAACAGTGAGAGACCTTTCCCCGACCCGAAGGCGCAGGGAAGCGACCCTCTCGTTCACCGGGGTGAACTCCAACACATGGCAGCTGAGCTGGGGGGCTATAAACAAGCCCACACCAGCCCGCCGCCTCTCACCCTGGGCAACTCCAGAGTAGTGGAGGGTCCAGCCCCCTTCAAGGAGCTGGGTTCCAGAGCCCAAGCTATGTGTGGAGGTGAGCCCGACTATCTCTAGCCGGTATCTCTCAACCTCACGCAGAAGCTCCGGCTCCTTCCCCCCCAGCGAAGTGACATTCCATGTCCCCACTGTGAGGGTTTTAGTCCAGGGATTGGGTCGTCGAGGCACCCCGCCACGACTGCTAGCCCACATTGCACCGGCCTGCCATGGTCCTTCCTGTGGGTGGTGGGCCTACGGGACGGCAGACCCGCGTCGCCGTTTCGGGCTGAGCGCGGCCGGGTCCCACGGGCAAAGACCCGGCCACCAGGCGCTCGCCAGCGAGCCCCAACCCCAGGCCTGGCTCCAGGGCGGGGCCCCGGTAACGCCGATCCGGGCGACGTAGCGGTCCTCTGATGTCTCCTCTTCATGATAGGCTTTGTGAACCGCTCTTAGTCTGGCCCGTCACCCAGGACCTGTTTGCCATGGGAGACCCTACCAGGGGCATAAGTGCCCCTGACAACATAGCTCCTAGGATCACTCTGGCACACAAACCCCTCCACCACAGTAGGTGGCGGTTCAAGGAGGGGTACCACATTTGTTTTATTGTTTATTCTATTTTATCACCAAAGAGCGAAACTACCAGAGTCAAATAAAGATGATTCTGATTCTGATTAACTTTAGATTGTGTGTTTTAACTTTAGATTGTGTTTCAACATCACAATAAAACACTAACTACGTCCGTGTTTCCTCGACATTCACACATTTAGGCCGTCAGGTCACCCACCTTTTCGTTTCATCTTGCTCCCACCTCCTCGGTGTAACTTATTTTCACTCTAAAAAAAAGAGCTATTTATGTTAATAGTGGGGCTGCTTAAGTCCATTTTTGAGCCGAATCGTTCACTTCATGGTAAAAGCACCAAATCTGGTACAAATGATGTCGAGGACATACCTTCTAATAAAAGTACGTTGCCCAGCTGAAAATTCAAGAGGGCCGCCAGTTTTCAAGATGGCCGCCTCGTCAAACGCCAAAAAAAGGTTTTCGAGGTAGAACTTGAATTAACAGAAGAATGTTAATGATCCAAGCATCAAAATGAATGTATTATGACTGGAATAACTCGATGGTATCAATTGAATTCCAATATGGCCACCAATTTTCAAGATAATGGCTATTTTTTCTTCAGTTTTCTGCAATGATCTCAAGTGAAAATCTGCAGAATTCTGAGGGATGTTTTTTTGTGTGAATCATTTGTGAAAATGTGTCCAAACTTTTGACTGTCACTCACCACACACACACACACACACACACACACACACACACACACACACACACACACACACACACACACACACACACACACACACACACACACAGTTAGTTAGTTGTAGTATTGTAGTTAGATAGCCGCACCTGAATTGACAGGATGTGCCAGCGCGGGATAGCCGAGCCAAGGGTAACGGGGCTTTAGTTACCTGGATGGTGTACAGATCGCACGGGATTTATGGCACTGGATGAACGATCGGCTTAAGTCTCTCCCTGGGAGAGACTTAAGCAGTTTGGGACAGACCTACCTGATGTGAATGCGACCCGACTGAAAGAAAGGCTTTTGGCAGAGATACCTGGACTTGTAGCCTACAAGAAAGGGCGAGATATACTTCTGGCATTGAAAAAGATGTAGTTCCAAAGATCCAGGCATACTCATTAAAGTATGAGCGAACAGACATAATTTTTGATGTCTACTGTCAAACAGAGGTAAGGGAGGTCGACGTAGAGTGACCGACAAAACCAAACTACCGCCCAACTGGAAAAGCTTCTTGCGAGACAATGAAAACAAGACTGAACTCTTTGGGTTCCTTGCAGAGAAGATAGTGACCTTGTGTCCTGACAATATCGTAGTTGTGACCAAAGGAGAGCAGGCTCTTTCAAACAAACCCATCAACCTTGAAGGTTTAAGTCCTTGCAACCACGAAGAAGCTGACTCCAGAATCTTCACACATGCTCTTTATGCAGCCAAGCAACAGATAAAGTCTGTGTTGATTAAGGCATGCGACACAGATATTCTTGTGGTTGCAGTCAATGTTTTTGCGACTCTTCAGGATGCAGGCTTGGAAAAGATCTGGATAGAATTTGGCCAGGGTCAGTCCATTAGGTGGTTGCCAATTCATGATATGGTGGTGCATCTTGGCCCAGAGAAATCCAGTGGCATGCTGTTCTTCCATGCCTTCACTGGCTGCAATGTTGTGTCAGCTTTCCGTGGTAAAAGCAAGAAAAGTGCATGGCAAGCATGGGAGGTTTGCCCTGAAGTTAGTCCTGTCTTCAAAAAGCTCAGACAATACCCACCTATCATAGAAGATGCAGACCTCAACATCCTTGAGAAGTTTGTCATCACCATGTATGACAAGCAAAGTACTACATGCAAGGTTGATGAGGCAAGACTGGACTTGTTTGCTCGGAAGCAAAGGTCTTATGATGCCATTCCACCAACAAGCGCATCCCTCGTTCAGCATGTGAAACGGTCTGCTTTCCAAGCTGCCTGCATATGGGGCCAAGCAACAGTGTGAAAAATGCAAACTGAAAGTCCTGCCAACTGGGGCTGGCAAAAAGATGGTCAGATCTGGCAAGTTCTCTGGACAACCCTTCCACCCATTGCTCAGACTTGTGAGCAGTTGACAAAATGTGGCTGCAAGACTGAATGCCAAGGACGATGCAAATGCTATCGCTTCGGCCTGAAGTGCACACAGTTGTGTGCCTGTGCATGTGAGGGCTAAGAAAATAGAACAACCAAGTTTAAGTTGAATGTTTGAGTTGGATATTTGTATTATTATTTTTTAAGTTATGTTGATTCAAGTTCTGGATCGTAAAACATGCAGCCTATGCTTTGACACCTTTTCTGTGTTTTTATACCGTTATCTATCCATCCATCCATTATCTATACCCGCTTTATCCCTTGCGGGGTCACGGGGGTCTGCTGGAGCCTATCCCAGCTCATTTCAGGTGAGAGGCAGGGGTTACACCCTGGACAGGTCACCAGTCCATCACAGGGCCACATATAAACACACAAACCATGCTCACAACCACACTCACGCTCACACCTACGGGCAATTTTAGAATCATCAATTAACCTAATGTTGCATGTTTTTGGGCTGTTTTTTTTTTTTTTTTTTTTTTTTTTACCGTTATCTAAAAATTTAAAAAAAAATTGCCTATACAAAAAAAAAAAAAGAAAAAAAAGGGGAGACAAAGACAGCCTACATGGCCTCCCCTACAAGTAGCTTACAGGTCCAAAAGCTTTAAGTGAAACTAATGTCTTTGTGAGTGTTTTTTTCATTTAATTCGCATTGTAGCATCATAATATTCAATAATTTTGATTTTCTAAATGCAGAGTTGTATTTCTCATGTGCAAAAACACATATTTCAATGTATAAACCATCAGAATAGGACTATTCAATCAAAATATAGTTCAAACGCTGTTTCAAACAACTTCGAATGGCGGCCATCTTGAAAAATGGTGGCCACTTTGTTTGTTCAAGTGGGCAACGTACTTTTATGAGATAGTACATGTAGGTCCAAAAGCACTTGTGTACCAAATTTGGCACTTGTACCACAAAGTGAACGATTTTTCATTAATGTGCTCCACTATAATCATAGGATAAAAGTTTGAACTCAGATTTTTGAGAAGTATTTTCACGATCGTTATTTTAATAGCGGGACTATTTCCAGCGGCGCCGGTGTCGAGGAGCGCTTCGGGACGCGTCACGTGATCGCGCTGGACCAATAGCAGCGGCCCCTGATGTAAACAAACCTGACGTCATACAATGTGGACGCAACCTCGGCTTCCCAAATATGTAGAAAAATACAATATAATGAGCCGAAAAGTGCACAAAAATGACTAAAAACAGTGTTATATGAGGCCACAATGAAGATGAATTATAAACTAAAGTGAAATAATAAAAATTGCCCATAATGTGATTTTGTTTTTATCATTGTGTTTTATCATCATCTTTATCACTAGACATGTCTATGCAACACTATCCCATTAATGTCATGACCATGATAATATACCTAACCTCAAGTTAATATAAAACCATTATGTTTAACACATGCAAAGTATATTTATTTGGGGCTATTTCAGCATATCTTGATTTAATTTAAATGAATAACAATCATGGCCCTGTCAGTGAAATGGATTTGATCTACTTAACTACACCTACAGGACTGTGTCAGAAAATTAGAATATTGTGATAAAGTTCTTTATTTTCTCTAATGCAATTACAAAAACTAAAAAACATCCATTCTGGATTCAATACAAATCAACTGAAATATCGCAAGCCTTTTATTATTTTAATATTGCTGATCATGGCTTACAGTTTAAGAAAACTCAAATATCCTATCGCAAAAAATTAGAATATTCTGGGAATCTTAATCTTAAACTGTAAGCCTTGATCAGCAATATTAAAATAATAAAAGGCTTCAACATGGACCAGTCTACTTTTGCAGTTCTTTGCAGATATGTGTGCCACCTGTATGACCAGTCAGCAACAGCAAATGTGGATGAGGCAGGATACAGAGCATTTTCTATGGCATCTTCAGCCTTGCCAGAAATGAGCATCCCCGCCCACAACAGATGCTCTCTATCAACACAGCCAAAGGGCTAATTACCAGGCAGCAATTATGAAGTCTTCCCTCAAAGCCCAGATGTGTGCTCCTTCACCTGCTGGTAAGGGATGGCACCTTGAGATTGGAGACTTAACAGTGACCTGGATGACCAGGAATCCTGCTCCTGAGAGTACTGCAGGTAATCCACTGCAGTTGCAAGAAAAAACAAATGTGTAACAGAAAGATGTTCCTGTAAATCTGCACGGCTTTCTTGTACAGATTTATGTCGATGCCAAAACTGTGAGAATGTTTACAAAGAAAGAGAGGAAACAATAACATGTGATGACAGCTTTACAGATAGTGATATTGATAACTAAAATACATGTGTAGTCCAAGTCTGGAAAGCTGTCATTATGTGTTATGGTGAACAATAAAATGTTACCATTGTGCTTTTGATTAAAGTATACTGTATGTTATATCTTTATATGTTGCATCCATAAAAATAAAACATCTAAAAAACATCACCCAGGGTCTTCCGGTTGAGTGAACGCTGGCACGTCTGGCTGCCGCTGCTCTCCGGTTGTTTTTAAAAGTTTTATGATTCCACGCATCGTCTACAGCAGACCATCTACTTCAACCGGAACCTGGTACTGTTGTTGCATTCCACGGGACTATCACAGAAACATACTGTATCACCAGTTTTGTATTCTCCCGGGCAAGCTCGTAGCGTGCTGGGGTTCCCTACCTTGAATACCCGGCTACTGCTGCTGCTGCTCGGCTCACCATCCCGTGGACCATGGCGCTGATCCACAAGCTCGCTGTGAGTCTTGTGCTCCTGTGGACAGTTTTGTCCCTTTTAATTCATCCGGCGTCTACATTGATCCAGTACATGAGCGCGGAGCTCCTCCAACTCCGGTTCCTCCGCCCCAGCCTAGCCAGGTCGGCTAGCGTTAGCTTCACCAACCAACACTCCGACGTCAACTTTGGTCTCCTCAACACCCGCTCTCTTACCGGCAAAGGACAGCTACTCCAGGACCTCCTCACCGACCGTAAGCTCGACTGTCTCTGTGAGACTTGGCAAACCCCTGACGACTATTCACAACTCAACGAATGCATTCCATCTGGCTTTGTTTACACCAGCAAACCACGTCTCTCCGGAAGAGGAGGCGGTCTCGCGATCTTGCATCGCGAGACTTGGAAAGCTACTGTCGTTGCCATGCCAACTGAGTCACAATCCTTTGAGGCCGTGGCTCTGCAACTGAATGGACCCACTCCTACCATTTTAGTTAATATTTACCGTCCCCCCCAAACCAAACAAGGATTTTATTAATGATTTCACCACACTTCTCACGTCACATCTGTGCACTTTCACCCAATATAATTCTGCTTGGCGACATAAATATTCACTTGGACAATAATAATCTTGCTCTCACCAAGGACTTCATTTCATGCCTGGACAGTTTTGGACTCAAACAATTTATCAATTTCCCCACACACTGTAAAGGACACTCATTGGACACCGTTTGCTGCTCTGGTCTCACTCCCCTCAACTTCTCTGCTGCTGACCTCCCCTTCTCCGACCACAAACTCATCTCATTTAACCTCAGTCTAACCCTGTCCAAAACCAAGCAATCCCGTGTCATAACCCTCCGTAACACCAAAAACATAAACCCAGATGACCTCACAACAGGTCTTGAAAATCTCTCCATCATTACCCCCCCATACACCGCAGACCAGCTAGTAAGTCATTACAATGATGGCCTCCATTCCCTGCTCAACTCACTTGCCCCCCTCAAAAACCCGGAACATCACATTTTGCCACTCTGCCCCCTGGTTCTCCCCCCCACCTGCGCCAGCTGAAGGCCAAAGGCCGTCAGCTGGAGCGGCTTCACCATAAAACTGGTCTCACCATCCACCAACAAATGTATCATGCCCACATCCTACAGTATAAAAAACGCCATCTCCTCAGCCAAAAACATATACTTTGCAGCCAAAATCAATGCCGGTGCCGGAACACCCAAGCTTTGTTTTCTGTCATTAATAACTCCCTCCGCCCCCCTGACTCCCTCCCCCCACACTTCTACTCCACAGACTACTGCAACTCCATTATGTCATTTTTCAACGCTAAAATATCCACCATTCACCAGCAACTAGCCCCCCCCTCACACCCGGTTGTCCTCCTCCCTATGTTCCAAACCCCCCCAGTCTCTGTACCTCTCTCCTGTTTCCAACTCCCCCTCTTCCACAGACCCTCTCCAAACTCATCCGGACTTCCAAACCAACAACATGTCAACTCGACCCCCCTGCCATCCCCCCCTTGTCATAGCTTCCCTTCCCTCTATACTTCCCCCTGATAACAGCCATTATTCACTCATCTCTCACATCTGGTTCTGTCCCACCCCCACTCAAAAATTCCTCTATCACACCGTTACTAAAGAAACCCTGGTTCAGGACCCCCAACAATTTCAATAATCTCCGCCCCATCTCCAATCTACCATTCCTCTCAAAAATCCTGGAAAAAGTTGTCGCCTCTCAATTACAGGCCCACCTCTCCACCAACAACCTCTACGAACAGTTTCAATCCGGTTTCCGCCCCCGCCACAGCACAGAAACAGCACTCATTAAAATCACAAACGACCTCCTGTTGGTATCTGACTCTGGACATTTATCCATCCTCATACTCCTCGACATGACCGCAGCATTTGACACCATCTCACACTCCATCCTCCTCGACCCGCCCTAGCATCCCATTGGCGTATCTGACACACCCCCTACACTGGTTCCACTCCTACCTCACCAACCGCACCCAGTTTATACAGTTAAAATAATTCTCATCCCATTCCTCTCCCCTCTCCTCTGGTGTTCCCCAGGGCTCTGTCCTCGGCCCCATTCTATTCATCATCATACCTCCTCCCACTTGGCTCAATATTCCGTAAACATAACATCAACTTTCATTGCTACGCGGACGACACCCAGCTCTATATCTCCTCCAAACCCACCCCCCACCCTCCCACCTCCCTCCCCTCTGTGACTGTCTCCATGACATCAAAGACTGGTTCACCTCATCCCTCCTCAAATTAAACTGCAATAAAACCGAGTTAGCCCTCATTGGCACCAAAACTACACTCACCAAACAGCCCAGCCTCACACTCACCATAGACAACTCCTCGGTTTCCCCCTCCCCTCAGGTCAAGAGCCTGGGTGTCGTCCTCGACAGTACCCTCTCATTCCACACACAAATCAATAACACCATCCGGTCCGCCTACTTCCACCTCCGCAACATAAACCGCCTCCGCCCCTCACTCACCCCCAACAGCACTGCCATCCTGGTTCACTCTCTGGTCACCTCCCGTCTCGATTACCGTAACTCCCTCCTATTCGGTCTCCCCCACAAACTCCTCCATAAAATCCAGCTGGTCCAGAATGCTTCAGCCCGCATCGTTACCAAAACCCCTGCCATCTCCCACATCACCCCCGTTCTCCACCAACTCCACTGGCTTCCCATCAAATACCGCATAGATTACAAAATCCTCATCAACACTTTCAATGCCATCCATAATCTTGCCCCCCCTTACCTGTCAGACCTCATCCATATCAACAATCCCACCCGGTCACTCAGGTCTGCCTCCTCCACCAACCTCACTGTTCCCCCAGCCCGCCTGTCCACCATGGGGGGTAGAGCTTTCAGCCGCTCTGCCCCTCGCCTCTGGAACAGCCCCCCCCCCCCCCCCCCCCCCCCGACATCAGGAACATAGACACTCTTCCCACCTTTAAATCTCACCTCAAGACCCATCTATTTAGGCAGGCTTATGATTAGGATTAGACTCTGCTGTCGACAATGTGTTAATTTTTTTTATACTTGTTTTTTACTGTTGTAATTTTTATTTCTATTGTTGTATTTCTTGCTCTGTCAGGCGACCTTGAGTGTCTTGAAAGGCGCCATACAAATAAAATGTATTATTATCTTGTGATATTGATTCATTGTCTATTGATTATTGTAAATGACACATTACCAACATTTACTCATTGCTTTTAAGTTCTTGTGATAAAATAAAGCTACAGTTCTCATACTGCCATGTATAGTGATCTAATGCATGCCATGTAATGATGGTGAATTAATGCATAGTGAAAGGGAAGTTACCTGATGTCATTCTGGCTGCAATCCCAGTGACCCTGTCATGACTATTACCTGTAGTAATAGTCTTTCTCTGTTTAACATTGTTCCAACTGCCTGAACACAAACAGGACTGTCTCAAACAATTAGAATATTGTGATTATCTGTAATGCAATTACAAAAACAAAAATGTCATACATTATGGATTCATTACAAATCAACTGAAATATTGCAAGCCTTTTATTATTTTAATATTGCTGATTATGGCTTACAGTTTAAGATTAAGATTCCCAGAATATTCAAATTTTTTGAGATAGGATATTTTAGTTTTCTTAAGCTGTAAACCATGATCAGCAATATTAAAATAATAAAAAGGCTTGCAATATTTCAGTTGATTTGTAATGAATCCAGAATGTATGACATTTTTTTTTTTTTTTTTTTTTGTTTTTTTTAAATTGCATTACAGAAAATAAAGAACTTTATCACAATATTCTAATTTTCTGACACAGTCCTGTAGGTGTAGTTAAGTAGATCAAATCCATTTCACTGACAGAGCCATGATTGTTATTAATTTAAATTCAATCAAGATATGCTGAAATAGCCCCAAATAAATAAACTTTGTATGTGTTATACATAATGGTTTTATATTAACTGGAGGTTAGGTATATTATCATGGTCGTGACATTAATGGGATAGTGTTGCATAGACATGTCTAGTGATAAAGATGATGATAAAACACGATGATAAAAACGAAATCACATTATGGGAAATGTTTATTATTTCACTTTAGTTTATAATTCATCTTCATTGTGGCCTCATATAACACTGTTTTTAGTCATGTTTGTGCACTTTTCGGCTCATTATATTGTATTTTTCTACATATTTGGGAAGCCGAGGTTGCGTCCACATTGTATGACGTCAGGTGTGTTTACATCAGGGGCCGCTGCTATTGGTCCAGCGCGATCACGTGACGCGTCCGAAGCGCTCCTCGACACCGGCGCCGCTGGAAATAGTCCCGCTATTAAAATAACGATCGTGAAAATACTTCTCAAAAATCTGAGTTCAAACTTTTATCCTATGCTTAACATAAATAGTTCTTTTTTTTAAAGTGAAAAGAATTTACACCGAGGAGGTGGGAGCGAGATCCTCTTTCTGAAGACATTTACGTGGTTGACCTGGCGGACTAATTCAGACGGAAACACGTTTAAAACACATTTAAAACACGTTTAAAACACGTTTGTGACCTGCAGAACCTGCAGAACCTGGACCTGAACACTGACCTGCAGACCAGAGGAAGATCCCGCTCTGGTCCTGATGCTGGACTCCTGGTCCCGGTCCATCTCCGAGTCCTAGTCCTGGTTCTGATCCTGCAGATCTTC
Source organism: Cololabis saira (assembly GCF_033807715.1). NCBI lineage: Eukaryota > Metazoa > Chordata > Actinopteri > Beloniformes > Belonidae > Cololabis > Cololabis saira. The sequence continues at coordinate 50,000,064 of NC_084590.1, forward strand.
AATCGTCTGCAAAACCTCCACTGTGAGGACGGAACCGGAACCACGTGACCTCTTTTTAAAAAAAATAAAAACTTTATTATCCAAACTTGCTGAACAAACAGCAACCAGGTTTAAATAGATGGAACAGAAATACAATGATGGAGTAAATGATACAAATATCTCTGAATCAAATGTAAAGTGATTCCATGTGATGAAACTATGAAGTGATTCCTCTGTTTCCGGTCTGGGCTCCGCCGGCAGCTGCAGGAGAGCCGGCACAGCGACATCAAGTGGAGGAAAGAGACATTACACCAACAACTACAAACTCTTCCTTTTTATTTACCTTTAAGACAGAAGAGAATCAAAGCAGAACAATCATTTCTCCAGCAACGCTATCACTCACATGAACTTAATGTAAATACCGAGGCTTAAGCAGAACTAAAGAACCCAGAGCGGTGATTCGGGGAAATATCGCCATCTGCTGGACGAATACATGAACTGCAACACCAAACGGAGGAGGAAGGAGGAAAACTCATTCTAGAATTCTTTAGAAAACCAGAATGAGGTTTATACCTTAATATGGTTGATATTAAATGTCTTTCTCTTTCAGATACGTGGACCTGGAGAACAACTAGACGACGTACCTGCCAAGAGTCTGTTCTGGAAACTTAAAGCAGCTCCACCTTCCACTGATCATTCTGCTCATTTGGTTTTGTCGTCTTCGAATTTTGAAAGAAACCAGAAAAAAATGAAAAAACGTGAAAAAACTTGAAAAAATCTGAAAAAACCTGGAAAAAAATGGAAAAAAACTGAAAAAACTTGAAAAAACTTGAAAAAAAACCTGAAAAAGATGGGAAAAAATGAAAAAACCTGAAAAAACTTGAAAAAATCTGAAAAAACCTGAAAAAACCTGAAAAAAACCTGAAAAAAAATGAAAAAACCTGAAAAAACTTGAAAAAATCTGAAAAAACCTGAAAAAAACCTGAAAAAACTTGAAGAAACTTGAATAAAACCTGAAAAAAACTTGAAAAAACTTGAAAAAGACCTGAAAAAATTTGAAAAAACCTGAAAAAAAACTGAAAAAACTTGAAAAAACCTGAAATAAAATGAAAAACCCTGAAAAAACTTTTAAAAAAACTGAAAAAAACTTGAAAAAAAATATAAAAATAATTGATATTATATAAATGTCTTTCTCTTTCAGATACGTGGACCTGGAGAACAACTAGACGACGTACCTGCCAAGAGTCTGTTCTGGAAACTTAAAGCAGCTCCACCTTCCACTGATCATTCTGCTCATGTGGTTTTGTCTCTTCCTAACCTTTGTGTTTTAGCTACTTACTCCAGTTATTGTTGCTATTTATTTATAATTAAAGGTTTTCCCTGAGGGTTTTTTCAATGTGATCTTATCTGTTCCAGTCATATAATTAACAATCATTTCAAGTGGATAATCAAACTAAACATGTATAATTGAACAAGGAACGAGACAAAGCTTCAAGGCTGAAAGAGAAATAAGCCACATTTATTAATACAAAAAGAACAATACACACATGATAAACATCTGATAAATAAATTTGTTTCTGAATTTTATGGAAAACTCTATAACTCTAACTTCAATGTAAAGATTGTGCAGACTTTCTTGAGAAAATCCAACCTAATATTCCCTCAATTGATGAAAATGTTAAATCCACTTGTGACTCTGACTTCTCTATTATTGAAATCAAAAATAACTTGTTTTTAATGAAGAAGGAAAATCACCAGGTATCGACGGATTATCTGTTTAATTTCATACTCACTTTTGGGAACTTGTTCAAAATCCTTTAATGTGTTTGTATAAAGATGCATCAGTCAAGGGGAGATGAAACCACAATGAAACCGGATTATTTCTCTTATTCCCAAACCTGACAAAGACCCACACAATAGAAAATATGAGCCCTATAACTCTCTTAACAATTGATTACAAATATTGGCATTAGTCAATGCTAACAGATTAAAAGATTGGCTAGATACCATCATTGTGGAAACTCAAACAGGCTTTATGAAAAATGGACATATTAGCTGTAACATTAGATCCTTTTAGATTTACTGGATTCTGCACCGAAGTACACGCTGAAGCTTTATCTTGTTCTTACACTTTTATAAAGCCTTTCTTTCTTTTACAATCTCTTAATGCATTAATGCATGCTCTTAATGCATCTCTAAATGCATTTGGTTTTAGTCACAACTTTATTAAAGTTTATTAAGTTTATTAAAGTTATTAACATGTTTTATAGAGATATCAACAGCTCTGTAATGATTAACAGGAACACCTCTAAAAGATTCCAAAGTAACAGAGTTACGTCAAGGTTGCCCTTTACCACCTTTTTGTTTCTGTCACTGAACTGTTGTCAATTCATACAATATAATATAATATAATATAATATATATATATATATATATATATATATATAATATAATATAATATAATACAGTAAACCGTCAAAATCTGGAAGGTATATCTATTCCTGGTAGAGAATTAAACATTTCCCAGCTAGCAGATGACACAAAACTCCTCTTAAAAGATAAACTCACATTATCTCATTCTATTAACTTGATTAATCAATTCTCTAATGCTTCAGGATTAAGACTAAATATGAATAAATGTGAAAGTTTATCCTTGCACAAAAATAAAAACTTATCCAGATCCAGGTCTTTAACTGATCCAGATCCAGGTCTTTAACTGATCCAGATCCAGGTCTTTAACTGATCCAGATCCAGGTCTTTAACTGATCCAGATCCAGGTCTTTAAGGCTACGTTCACACTGCAGTTCCCAAGTGACCCAAATCTGATTTTTTGCTCATATGTGACTCAGATCCGATTTGTTTATGACAGTGTGAACAGCACAAGTCACATGGAATATGATCTTTTCAAATCAGATTCAGGTCGCTTCCATATGTGGTTCTAAATCGGATACAGGTCTGATGTTTTGCAATGCGACCTCAGTGTGAACAGCCAGGTCGGAATTAATGCGACTTTGACGTCACACGCAGAGCCCCGAGCCGCGGGGGAGACACGGGAGACGGCGGGGGGGAGACACGGGAGACGGCGGGGGAGAGACACGGGAGACGGCGGGGGTCGCTCCGGGCCGCCTCCGCCTCTCCTCCTCCCCTCCTCCTCTCCTCCTCTCCTCCGCCTCTCCTCCTCTCCTCCTCCTCTCCTCCGCCTCTCCTCCTCTCCTCCTCCTCTCCTCCGCCTCTCCTCCGCGCTCACCTTTTTCACCTGACCTCAGATCAGACGAGACAACCCGCTGAATTTAAGCATTACTAAATAAAGAAGCTAAGGATTCAAATCAGGAAGCGGTCGTGGTCGCATAACCTGCCCGTTTTACAGCGAGCTGGACCGTGTGTTAGGTGATAAACCCAGCTGAACGCCGGAGAGCAGAGCTGACACTCCGGGGAGCGGAGCTAGAGCCCTGCTATAGCGGGACTGTTTTCTTCATCCCGCTCCCGCTGCATTTGCGCCCGCAGTGTTTACATCCACTCCCGCCCGCTCCCGCAAAACTCTGAGAATTCATGCCCGCACAATGATAAAGATGCAAGAGAAACGTCCTTGACAAATCTATCTGATTTAATGTTAACATGATAATTGTGGAGCTTGATGGATAATTGGTAGTTCACAGGCACCTGTTCATTGTCATCATCACACGCCTCTGCGCATGCGGGTCAGTTCAAGGCCGCGATGCGTTCACACTCGAGTCGGATATAGGACACATTTTAAAAGATAATGTGAACAGCCACACAAAAAAATCGGATATGGGAAAAAATCGGAATTGAGCATTAAGGACTGCAGTGTGAACGTAGCCTAACTGATCCAGATCCAGGTCTTTAACTGATCCAGATCCAGGTCTTTAACTGATCCAGATCCAGGTCTTTAACTGATCCAGATCCAGGTTTTCTTGCTTGTAACCGGAAGTTCTTCGTCGGGACCGGAAGCGGGAGTTTATCCCCGTCTAAAAAGAGATAATTGTTCCGTGTTTTCTGCAGGGAACCGAACCACGTGGTCCGGATAGGAGAGGCGGCTGCTAGGTTGCAGACACGTTGGTCGGACTTGATACACTTGAGTACCAGAGTTTTCGGAATTATTAGAACACGATATTTAATTTAGCTTTGCAACCGCGGGCTAGCCGAGGGGGTAGGTGGGAGCGACCGGCCGACGGCCTGTATAGGTCCGGTATACGGTTCGCTTTCGTATACTCTCTTTGCTGGCTATGGCGGGGGCTCAGGGGGAAAGTAGTTGGAGTATGGAGGAGTTTGAGGAAGAGGAGGAAGGGAGTGGTAGTTGGGAGGTAAGGACAGTGAACAGGGGAACTAAGAGGCTTAGAGGAGTAGAGGCAGAGCAGGCGATGGAGGAAAAATGGAAAGTTGTGGTGAGGTTTGATGGGGAGGGGGTGAAGAATATAGATCCAATAAAACTAACGAAGGTTATTAAAAATCAGGTAGGGGATGTGAAGTTTGCTAGAGTCTTTAGTGATGGTAATTTATTAATAGGATGTGTGTCGGAAGAACAGGTTGCAAGGGCTCAAAAGCTGCAAAGTATGGGAAAAGTGGTGGTGACGAAGGTGGTGAGAGTGGGGGAGCAGGGAAGTAGGGGAGTCATCTATGGGATTCCCTTGTCTGTTGATATGAAGGAGCTGGTGAAAAACTTAAAGGAGAAGTGTGATGAAGTTCAGAGTGCAAAGCGGTTGACTAAGGGAGTGGAGAAAAAGGAATCTGAGTCTGTTTTGGTACAATTTAGTGTTAAGGACCCGCCTAGTGAGCTGTATTTTGGATTCATGAGATATAGGGTAAGAGAGTTTGTGCCAAAACCTATGAGATGTTTCAAATGCCAGAAATTTGGCCATGTGGCAAAGTTCTGTAGAGGGGACAAACGGTGTGCAAAATGTGGAGGAAACCATGATTATGGGGAGTGTGGAGAGGGAGTAAGGCCAAGATGCTGTAATTGTGGGGGAGCCCATAGTGCAGCGTATTGGGGCTGTGAAGTAATGAGGAAGGAGGCTGAGGTGCAGAATATTAAAGTGAAGGAGAAAGTCTCACATGCAGAAGCAGTTAAAAGGATGGAAGTAACAGTGATGGATAAAGGAGGAAATGGCCGTGGGGAAGTAGTGTCTGGAAATGTGTGGAATCAGAGACAAAAAACATTCAGAGAGAAGGAGGAGAAGGCATGGAGAAAGAAGAGGGATCTCGTAATCTTTATTGCAGGGGTAATCAATGCTACAACAGAGGTTAAGTCTAAGACGGAAAGGATCCAAATTATTGCAAAAGCAGCAATCCAGCACTTGGATATGGTGGGATTAAAGTGGGAGATGATACGGGATGGGTTAAGTGCAGGGGCACTACCCAGCCAGGAAGGATGTAGTGCAGGATGTTCCTCCTGATCATGCTGTTACTACAGTGGAATGCAAGAAGCCTGTTAGTGAATGGCCAAGATTTTAAACAGTTTATTGATAGCAGAAGGGTGAAACCTGATGTAATTTGTATCCAGGAAACATGGCTAAAACCTCATTTGGATTTTGTTTTGTTAAACTACATTTGTGTTAGACGAGATAGAGATCAGGGGAATGGAGGGGGGTGTGCTACTTTTGTAAAGAGGGGAGTGCCATATAGAGTGGTGGGTACAGGGGAGGGACAAGAGTATATAGTAGTGGAAATATGGGCAGACAGAAAGAAGGTGGTGGTAATAAATTATTATAATCCGTGTAAAGAGCTGAGATTAGATGACCTGGAGAAAGTAGAAGGCCAAGATGCAGACAATGTTATATGGTGCGGGGATTTTAATGCACACAGCACATTATGGGGAGGAGAGAAGACAGATAATAATGGGCAGGTAATGGAAGAGATGCTGAATGATAGGAATTTAGTGTGTGTGAATGATGGGAGAAAGACGAGGATAGATGTAAGAACTGGAAAAGAGTCGGTGTTAGATCTTACATTGGTGTCCAGTAGATTGGCGCCAAGGTGTGAATGGGAGGTATATGGAAGAGGGACTATAGGGAGTGATCACTATCCTGTTATGTGTAAAATGGGTATTGAGGTGGTTTTGCAAATGGAGAATGGTTGTGGAGGATGGATTTTTAAGAAAGCAAATTGGGAAATATTTAGGAGACTGAGTGATGAGCATCTCAGGGAAATCCAAGAAGGAAATGGTATTGATGAATATGAAGTGAAAGTACGACAGAGTATATGCATGGCTGCAGAGGTTGCAATACCTAAAAGTTCAGGAAAAAATAAGAGGAAGGCGGTTCCATGGTGGAATGACAAATGTAAAAAGGCAGTCAAAAACAGAAATAGAGCCTTTAGGATACTAAAGAGGACCCATAACTTTCAACAATTGGTTGAGTACAAGAAGCTGCAAGCAGTAGCTAGAAGAACTATAAGGCAAGCAAAAAGAACATACTGGAGGGACTACTGCAGCTCCATAGGGAATACAACCACTATAACTGAAGTATGGGGAATGATAAGGAAAATGGAAGGAAATAGAAGAGAATGGAGTTACCCAATCCTGTCAGATGGGGAACAGGTGGCCATATCAAATGAGGAGAAGGCAGAAATGATGGTGAACACGCTGAGTAGAATACACAGTTTCGATAATTTATCAGAAGAGGAGAAAAGAAGTAGAGAAGAAACCAAAAGGGCACATGCAGAAGCAATCCAGAAGAAAGGAAGGATAAATGATAAATATAATGTATCATTTACAATGAGGGAGCTAAAGAGTGCACTGGCTAATTGTAGGAATTCAGCCCCAGGGAAAGACAGTGTCTGCTATGTTATGTTGAGACACTTAAGTGACGAAGGATTGGAGAAACTTTTGAGGCTGTATAATAAAGTCTGGGAAGAAGGAGTAATTCCCTTAGGGTGGAAGGAGGCAGTTATTATTCCCATTAGGAAACCGGGGAAGGATGCAAGCAAGCCAGGAAACTACAGACCAATAGCTCTAACATCGCATATGGGAAAACTAATGGAAAGGTTGGTTAATGGAAGGTTGATGCATTTTATAGAAGAGAGAGGACTGATGGTTAATTGTCAGAGTGGTTTTAGGAAAGGGAGAAGTACGACGGACTCAATAATATGCTTAGAGGATGAAATAAGGAAAGCTCAAATGGGAAAGGAAACGGTGGTGGCAGTTTTTCTGGATGTGGAAAAAGCGTATGATATGTTATGGGTGGAGGGTCTCTTAATTAAACTACACATGCTAGGAGTGGGAGGAAGTATGTTTAACTGGATAATGAACTTTCTGAACAATAGAAGTATCCAAGTTAAAATAGGCCGGGACATATCTAGAAGATGTGTGGTGGAGAATGGGACCCCCCAGGGGAGCGTGATAAGCCCGCTGCTATTTAACATAATGATAAATGACGTTTTTCTGAATGTCCAGCAGGGGATTGGCAGGTCGTTATTTGCCGACGATGGGAGTTTATGGAAGAGGGGAAAGAATGTGACATTTATAGTGAGGAAAATGCAGGAAGCTGTGGCACAAGTGGAGGAGTGGGGAAGGAAGTGGGGCTTCAGATTCTCTGTGGAGAAAACAAAAGCTATGTTCTTCACTAGAAAGAAAATTGATGAGAATGTGAAGCTGTTGCTGTATGGTAATAGCTTGGAGAGGGTTAAGAGCTTTAAATTTCTGGGTGTGTTTTTTGACACGAGGCTCACATGGAGGGACCATACACGCAAAGTCATAGACAAGTGCAAAAAAGTGCTGAATATGATGAGGTGCTTAGCTGGATTAGAGTGGGGAGCAGATAAAGCATCACTAAGACAGATCTATGTGTACCTGATAAGATCAAGGATGGAGTATGGAAGCTTGGTGTATGGGTCTGCCTCCAAGTCTGTGCTGGCTGGGCTGGATGTAATCCAAGCTAAAGCGCTGAGGATATGCACAGGAGCAATAAAATCATCTCCGGTGTGCTCCTTGCAAGTTGAGATGGGGGAAATGCCTTTGTACCTGCGGAGAAAACAACTTCAGGCTAATTACTGGGTGAACCTGATGGGTCAAAGGGAAGATCATCCGGTCAGAGTGGCTATGCAGGCAACATGGGAGAGAGGAATGAGGGGGGGGTCTAGTTTTGGATGGACGGGGGAGAGGGTGGCTCGGGAAGTTTTAATTCATGATAAAGAGTTCTGTCCTGTGGTGTTGTGGCCTGTGGTACCTGTATGGGAGCTTCAGGTCCCAATGACTGACCTGAGACTACTGGAAATGAGAGAACAGAATAAGGGAGCAGAATTGGTCAGTGAGTTTCACTGTCATGTAGCCGAGAGGTACAATAGTCATGTATTGGTTTTCACAGATGGGTCTAAAAACCAAGAGACAGGTACTACGGGTGCAGCCTTTACCGTGCTCAGGCAGAATGTTGACTCTTATGTGAGAACTTCTGATTTTTTAAATGTACATACTGTTGAGTTGTATGCAATTTTAATGGCAGTGAGATGGGCAGAACAGCTGATGAACTGTGGAGTGCTGATTTGTTGTGACTCCGTGTCTGCGGTGAAGAGTGTTGGGATGGGGATGTCCAAGGGGCGGAACGACCTGGTATATGAGATACTGATGGCAAACCAGATGGTGAGAAGGAGGGGTGTTGAAGTGGTGCTGATGTGGGTTCCAGCACACTCAGGCATTCGGGGCAATGAAGAAGCAGACGTGTTGGCTAAGAGAGCAGTGGAAAAGGAGAGGGTGGATGCCAACTTAAGCCTGTCTAAGGGTGAAGGGAAGAGCATAGTGTGGAAACAAATCATCGTGGAGTGGCAGAAGGAGTGGGAGGAAGGAAATAAAGGAAGGCATTTGTTTTCAGTAATGGGGAAAGTGACAGATTCAGTGAACACCGGAGGAAGAGGGAGGAGAAAGGAAGAGGTCATTTTCTCCAGGTTAAGGATTGGGCATACTGCTCTTAATAGCACGCTGCACGTCATGGGAAAACATCAAAATGGACTATGCTCCGAGTGTCAAGCACCTGAGACAGTACAACATGTGCTTATTTGCTGCAGGAGATACCACAGGGAAAGAGCTGAGCTAGTGGCAGAGCTGCAAGAAGTGGGTGTGAAAGAAGTTACAGTTAGAAGTATTTTGGAAGGGGGATCAAGTGGAAGAGGGAGGCGGAGTTTGTTTAAATTTTTAAATAATACTGGTCTGATGAGGAGAATATGAGTTCCTGAAAGATCCAGAAGATGGCAGCAATGCAACTAACTGGATGCAAGCTGCCGTTAAACCCCAAAGAAGAAGTGTTTTCTGCAGATTAATCGGAAGGTTCGAGGGTTTTCCAGGATGTCCAGCCCGGCGAGGAGCGGGGACATCACCCACCTGAACGTGGGGGGGAAGAGGTGAGGCCCCGGTTAGCCCCGGTTAGCAGCGGCTAGCAGCGGCTAGCAGCGGCTAGCAGCGGCTAGCAGCGGCTAGCAGCGGCTAGCAGCGGCTAGCAGCGGCTAGCAGCGGCTAGCAGCGGCTAGCAGCGGCTAGCAGCGGCTAGCAGCGGCTAGCAGCGGCTAGCAGCGGCTAGCAGCGGCTAGCAGCGGCTAGCAGCGGCTAGCAGCGGCTAGCAGCGGCTAGCAGCGGCTAGCAGCGGCTAGCAGCGGCTAGCAGCGGCTAACGCGCATGCGCCGATTATCGGACACTTCGAATCATCTTTTCTCCTTTAACTGGGTTTCTCACCTCTTTGTGTCTAAACTTCATTCCCCACAAACCAACAAATTGTTATTTTTGATTATTATTCAACTAGAATGTGGTGTAAAAGTTAATTTATTTCAATAATTCAACTAGAATATGGTGTAAAAGTTAATTTATTTCAATAATTCAACTAGAATATGGTGTAAAAGTTAATTTATTTCAATAATTCAACTAGAATATGGTGTAAAAGTTAATTTATTTCAATAATTCTACTAGAATATGGTGTAAAAGTTAATTTATTTCAATAATTCAACTAGAATATGGTGTAAAAGTTAATTTATTTCAATAATTCAACTAGAATATGGTGTAAAAGTAAACTTATTTCAATAATTCAACTTAAAAGGTGAAACTAATATATTACACAGTCTCATTACATGCAAAGCAAGATATGTTAAACCTTTATTTGTTATTATTTTGATGATTGAATTGTTTATTGATTTCATAGAGATTTTTTAATTTGGGGTTTTCATAAACTGAGCCATAATCACCAAAATTATAACAAATAAAGGCTTGAAATATCTCACTTTCAATGTAGTGGGAAAATAATATATTTGTTTCACCTTTAGTTGAATTTACTACCAATTAAGTTTTGCAATATATTCAAATTTTCTGACCTTCACCTGTTTATTATGACATAAATAAATAAGAGCATAATATTTGTCTGTATTTGGTTCAATACGGAACGCAACTTTTAATTCCCAATTACGGAACAATTCCGTATTTCAAGGGACGGATGGCAAGCCCACCTTTAACTGGGTTTCTCACCTCTTTGTGTCTAAACTTCATTCCCCACAAACCAACAAATTGGTATTTTTGAACTAAAACTCCAGAAATATGAAAGAAAGTTACATATTTGTACCAGAATTTAAAAGAAAAAGGGAAAAAAAAGCAAAGTTATGGGCGGTGTTTGCCTCATGTCCAACAATGGAATCAAGTTTATTTGTTCAATAATTCAACACAAGGTAATTCAAAGTGCTTTACATCAACATTAAAAGAGGCAAGAGATAATTAAACAGTAAATAACAAATACAATGAAATAAAATTATGAGAAAAGAAGGTAAAATAATAAAAAGCACAAGTTGCTGAAAACTAAGGAAATCAGGAAAACTGAGTTCAATATTAACGCTGCTACTTAAAACAAGCTGTAATAAACAGTCCGCGCGGCTAAATAGTGTATGTTTATACATGTTTTAATACATTTAATTAAAGGTTTATTTAATCTTAAATATGTTTCCATTTACGTGAGCGCCCGGTCAAGACTCCAAGCCAAGACTCGCTTTTTTTTTTATTATTAACCTTTATTTTACCAGGAAAATCCCTTGAGACTGAATCTCTTTTGCGAGGGAGACCTGGCCAAGAGGCTTTCTTAGCTTAGTTTAGTTTATTGTTTTGCACAGTTTTAAAGGTATACAAGAAAATATCAAAGATAAATACTATACGGTGCAGGAAGAGGCAAAAAACCCAATGGGCTTATTTGAAGCCACTGAAGTTATTAAAATTTCATGTGTTATAAAGAACACAAGATTAACATACAAAAACAAAAAGTATAACTACAAAAGTGATGGCAAACTAATAATGCAATATATAAATAATAAAGAATAAAGACAAAAAAATAAGTGTGTGAGTGTGCATTCATGGGATATTGCTTTTACAACTTATATTACTTATATTGACTCCTGAGCAAATAAGACTAACGGTAGAAATGATCATGTCTCTATGAGTGAAACACAAAAAACAAAAACAAAAAGAACATGGAAACATGAACAACAATACGTTAGGAAAACAGTTACAAAACAGCAGTCAAGTTCCTTCAAACATCTTTATTAACATTTCAAAGAGGAAGAGTCTTTGCCAGGTGGGAAAAATCATTCCACAATTTAGTCCCTAAATCTCACCGAACATTGACGTCTGAAGTGATAAATTTAGGAGGATGAAGATCTGATGAAGATTTAATTTAAAGTAAGTCTGGAACTATCCAGGAATATTCCCTTCACTTCAGTTTATCTTATAAATAAAAATGCATATCTGAAAAATCTTGCTATCATAAATAGTAAGAATGTGGAGTTTGTGAAATAAAGGAGTAGATGAAGCGAGTGACTCTGATCCAGTTGAAATCCTAACAAAACGTTTCTGTAGGACCAGAATTCAGACCATCTTCTCAATTTCCTTCGTTTTTCTCAAAAACACCTGATATAAAGTTGTTTTTTTATTTTAATTTTTTATTAACACACGGTATAAACAACAACAAAAGACGACATGGAGTTACAATGATGTGTGTGTGAGTGATTATAATATAAAGTAATATATGTAATACTATAATAGCATATACTAATATCCTAATATAACAATCATTTTTATAATATTATAACAAAATTATATCACCATACTATAATATACAACAATATAATAATACTATAGTTTAACATCCCATGAGATCTCATAATATAATAATACATTATTAAATAGTATATCATGATAATGCCAAGAATAATTATTAGAATTAGAATTGGTCATATATACCAGTGTTTCCCCTAGAATTTTTTTCAGGCCCGGTGGTACCACCGAAAAAACCCTAAACAGACGAGGCGCGTGGGGCGGCATATTGGACATGTGACATGCAGCAATATAACAAAGTTTTACATTAAAAATCATTGTGGGCCTATATTGCTGAATGATATCACTTCAATGAAATCATTAGGTAAACCCTCCAGAAAAACGCGGGCAAAAATCCTTGATTCTGCGGGCTAAAATCCTTGATTCTGCGGGCTAAAATCCTTGATTCTGCGGGCTAAAATCCTTGATTCTGCGGGCTAAAATCCTTGATTCTGCGGGCTAAAATCCTTGATTCTACGGGCTAAAATCCTTGATTCTGCGGGCTAAAATCCTTGATTCTGCGGGCTAAAATCCTTGATTCTACGGGCTAAAATCATTGATTCTGCGGGCTAAAATCATTGATTATGCGATTAAATGTGTTTTTATGTGCTTTTATGCGGTGAAATTGCGGAATATGCTGGAAGTTGCGGGAAGTCGTGGAATATGCGGAAAGTTGCAAAATATGCGAAATATGCAGGAAGTTGCGGATTCGGCGCTGAGCTCCAATTCCCTCTTAAATTCAGCGGGCTGTCTCGTCTGATCTGAGGTCGTAGGAGAAAAAAAAAGGAGAGCGCGGGTGGAGAGGAGAGGGGCGGTGGCAGCCCGGAGGCCGGCCGTCTCTCTCCCTCCAGCCCGCGGCTCAGTGCTCGGGTGATTGCCGGGCGCACCCGGCGCGGCGAGGGGGACGAGACAGAGCTCCGTCACCCCATACGTCCGCCGCCAAGATCCCCCAGTGGATGGGAGCTCCGCCTCCGCCGGCCCTCGCAGGCGCAGTGGTGCGCGCTCAGCGCGGATCCTGAGTCCACCGGCAGCCGCGCCCACCGCGCAAGCGGGGGGCTGGACGGAGACGGCACTCCCTTTTTCCTCTCACCCCGCGGGTGAGAGCTGCTGTTTGGGGGGTGGCGGTTTCTGCGAGGGGTGCGGAGGTCCCCGGACGGGTCCCGCACGTCGCGACCGGGCGTCCCGACATGTCACTCACAACACTCCCCCCTTTTTCCAAACTTTATGCGAAAATGTGCGGCGATGATGCGGTGAAATCAAGCGAGCCCCGCATAATTCTAGGGCTGAAACGATTCCTCGAATGATTCGAGTAATTCGATTACAAAAAATGATAGGGGAATTTTCTCTGCCCCGAGGAATCGTTTAATTTATTTATTTATTATTTTTTTTCGTTCAATTTCACCAGCTCAAAGCCTCGTATTACGCCCGGACCACATTTAATGCGACACAACGCGCTGACGCTGCGCCATACATCCATGCGCTGCGCACGTTAAAGGGGGGAGAAAGAGGCGGCGGATATGTTTGTTTAGTAACATGCCGTGTTCAGGCAGTCTGCAATGGCCCAGACGGGAGACACATGTAGTTCAGTGCTTAACTTTTATTTTTAATCCACGCTATATTCTTCTGGTCCGTTCCCCTATGTTCCCCCTCTAAAGCCAAAATTATTGTTCCGCGTTAAACCATAAATCAGCCGGTATATAAACCTCTGTTCCCGCTACAGTTTTAACTAAAAGAAAAGGCAGAAAATGTCAGAAAAATAAAAAGGTAATAAAGCTAACTGGGTAGTTTTCATTTCATTTTATCTCTGTAGTCATTCATGGATAAAACAAGCAGCACTGGTGCCTAATGTGCTCCAATACAGCAGGAATCATAATTTTATTTTGAACACTGCCAAAACTCTAACTTAAAACTTAACTACAACTTAAAATTTGCTTGACACAAATGAAAGTTCAATTGAAACACGTGGGAAAAACACTATATGTCTGATATCAGGTGTATTGGCATTTTTAGGTTAGAAATAAGAACATTTCTTGGTAAAATCCTTAGTTTTTTGAGTGAAGGCAGTGAATTTGGTCAACTGGTGTAAGTTCAGGGTTTTTAAATGCACAGCCATGAACCTACTGTATTATATAATTTAGTCTTGATGTCAATTAACTATGGAGGATTTTTTGTGCCAAAATTAAATAAATAAATACATCATTAATTAATTAAATTGGGAATGAAATATATCATTAATTAATTAAATGTGTCATTAATTAATTAAAATTAGAATGAAATATGTCATTAATTAATTAAAATACAATTCATTTTAAGTAAAAATATATATTTATTGTTTCAGCATTTAATTAATTAATGACACATTTAATTAATGATTTCGTGTTGCGTGTGAATCATGAAATGTAAAACTGCATTTAATTAATTAATGACACATTTAATTAATTAATGACACATTTAATTAATGATTTCGTGTTGCTGAATCATGAAATGTAAATGTAAAACTGTCAGTTTCACTCGTCAAACTCAGTGGGCGGATTCCAAACACCTGATTGGTTCCCCTGCACATCAAGTCAAGGCAAATCAAATCCACATAATGGATTGTTGCAGGGCTCCGGGACACATTCCGATAAACTAGGGCCGCGTTCAGACTGCAGGCAAATCTGATTCATATCTGATTCCTTCTCATATCCGATTTTCAGGGCTGACTGTCCACACTGTTTTTAGCAATTGGCTCTGTTCAGACTGGGCCATATCATTGACTGATCTGACGGGTTGCCGTAGCAACGACGTCGGAGCGGAGGCGTCACCCAGCGCGTGTATTGTGTGAAGTCATGTATTTCTTTTATAAAAAAATCCCAAAATATCTGTACCGTTTCTGATTGGGTCGGCACTGCGCATCATTTTTAGACATAACAATGAACGCATACCGCCGTGTCTCGGCGGAGGAACCGACGTCCCAGCAAAATGAGAAACAGAGAAAAGTGTTCAGAACAAAACCACAGGCAAACTAACAAACCAACCAACAAAGCTCAGAGTTAACAAAACGAACCAGAAATATTACAACTATAATAATATATAATAATTATATAATATATATATATATATATATATATATATATATATATATATATATAATTATAATACAACTCTATTAAAATAGAAAACATGTTATTATTGCAGGTTTAACATAGGTTTTGAGCATATGGGTATTATATTTCCATCATTAGGCAGAACCCCTATGACAGAATCATCACTGTCTTGTTCTATCTAATGACAGAATTATCACTGTTTCAGCAGGTCTCTTAGGTTTATAATTCAGATTAATTTTCGTTTACATATAACATTGTTTGTAGTCATTTTAGTGCAATTTAAAGCTTATTTCTACAAATAAAATCAGCACTGTAGGCAGCGATCTTGGACCAGCGGCCACTCTGATTGGTCCAGCACGCTCACGTGACAATGTCGAAGCACTTTGTGTCAACTCCGCCTCTGGAAATAGTTCCACTTTTAAAACGTCGTTTGTGAAGCCAGTTTCCCGAGATCGGACTTCGACGACTAGATAAATGCTTGGCATCAATAGCTGTATATGTTGAAGTGAATGGCATGAGATAATATGTCGTGCGCACGAGATACAGTAAGTCGCATGCGCGAGATAAAAAGTCGTGCGCACGAGATAACAATAATAATTTCCAAGTCACCTCCAGGGCTCCGTACAGACTAGAGCAGGGGTTCCCAACCTTTTTTGAGCCAAGGACCAGCAGAAGTATAAACAAAAAGCTCAGGGACCGGTTGACAATTTATGTCAATTTTAATAAACATTTTAGAAAAAAACTATGCATTTTAAAATGCAGGCTATCATCAGCGACGTTAGCTGATGTTGTGGCCTTTAAAACTTGCTTCTGCAAATGTAACTCACGTTTTTTCCTTTCGAAAAAATCCACTGGTTTGTCTTTGAGAGAAGGATGTTTTGTATTTAAGTGTCTTTGAAGCTTGGATGGCTTCATTGCTTCATTGGCGAGCGTTTCTCCACATAAAATACATAGTGGGTTTGGCGCCTCCAAATCGCCCGTTGCAACAAATCCGTATTTTATATACATAATGTCGTACTTGCGATTAAAGCTTTTGCTTTTCTTTTTGGTAGGATTTTCTACTTGTTCATCACCATTTCTTTTACTGGAACAACCAGTAAAGAAACGGCTCATGGAGGTTTGCTGAGGTCCGCTCATCTCTGCAGCTGACTGAACCTAACCTGCATACAGCACCTGTGCATTGCGCTGTTCAGTCCGGTCTGGTACCAGAACTTATTGTCCGCCAAGCCATGACAGGGCTGCCACTCAAAGAAACACATTTCGATTTATACAAGTTTTGGATGAAATTATATGACAAAAAAATGCAAAAATTGTTTTCTTAAATTTAGTATGAGGTTGCTTTAATTATGTTGTAAATTATAATAAACACGAGAAAGATGGGTACTTCAATGAAAAATAGATATTTTATTCAACTTTGCTGCTGTTCATACAAAAAGTAAATAAAAAACAACAATTTTTTTTCAAAGATTTTCACTTGAAATAAGTAGAAAAATCTGAGATTTTTTTGCTTGTAATGAGAAGATAAATCTTGTTCCACTGGCAGATTTTCCTACTTATTTCAAGTGAAAATTGACTTGAAACAGGTGAAAATTGTCAAATGAGTTATTTTTCTGGTGTTATTTTTCTGGTGATGACTCCAAATGTTGAAATAGCAGTAAAACCACATTCATTGATGAAATGACATAAGGGATGGAAAGGAGGGATGGCAGTTTTACAGGGGGGATGATTTGGACCATTTTTATTTCAGGGGGGGGGATGATTCTGACCGTTTTTATTTCAGGGGGGGATGATTTGGACCGTTTTTATTTCAGGGGGGATGATTTGGACCGTTTTTATTTCAGGGGGGATGATTTGGACCGTTTTTATTTCGGGGGGGGGGGGATGATTTGGACCGTTTTTATTTCAGGGGGGGATGATTCTGACCGTTTTTATTTCAGGGGGGGATGATTTGGACCGTTTTTATTTCAGGGGGGGATGATTTGGACCGTTTTTATTTCAGGGGGGGATGATTCTGACCGTTTTTATTTCAGGGGGGGATGATTCTGACCGTTTTTATTTCAGGGGGGGATGATTTGGACCGTTTTTATTTCAGGGGGGGATGATTTGGACCGTTTTTATTTCAGGGGGGGATGATTCTGACCGTTTTTATTTCAAGGGGGGATGATTTGGACCGTTTTTATTTCAGGGGGGGATGATTTGGACCGTTTTTATTTCGGGGGGGGGGATGATTTGGACCGTTTGTATTTCAGGGGGATGCTGGCTTTAGTTCTTCTGAGGAGGAGACGAGCAGCAGCAGCAAGGAGGGTCCATGAAATCCTCATGAGAAGACTTGAGAAGATTTGGGGGAATCCAGGCTCGTTGGAGCTACAGCTCCATGATGACCAGGTCTACTTCAGATTGAACAGGGAGCAGTTTGACAGCCTGTTGGGGAGTGGGTCCTCAGCAGGATGACAACCATCTTCTCTCCTATTGGTCGCACCGGGATGCCCTCACAGCGCGGTGAAATTAAAACATGTTCAATTCAGGCGCAGGCAGGTGAAACGCCCGTGTCAGGTGGCCTCTCGCGCGCGCCGAGCTCGCCAGCAGAGCGGTCCACCTTGCGCTGCGGCAGCACATGCACAATGAATGGGAAAGCCGGCGGCGGTCCCGCTTTGCGCCCTCTATGTGAAAGGGGCTTAATACTGTTGGCCCCTGAAGGTTACATTTGGCCCCATAATGGCCCCTGTTTCAGAAAAATCCTAGAACCCCCAGTGCCAAGTTTTGTTACCCGCAACTGCGCTGACACGCAAAAAAAAGAAAAGCTGCTGAGACCCTGTCGTGCAGCGCTGCTCTCGGCAGAGATTGTATGAGGTGAAGTGAAGTGAGATGCCTCACTTCATTGGGAAAAAAACGTCTGGTGACAATTTTGATTATCGCTTTTTTGTCGACAACGTCGGCGAATCATTGCAGCCCTAATTATGATCGGAACACAAGCCATTCCACGGCCCGGTAGTAACGGCTCTACGGACCGGTACCGGTCCGGGGACCGGGGGTTGGGAATCACGGGACTAGAGTACTAGAGTAGTACTCTAGTACAGACCAAAGCAGTGGATTCCACTAGATTTGCGTTAGCTCCGCCCACTGAGTTTGACGAGTGAAACTGACAGTTTTACATTTACATTTCATGATTCAGCAACACGAAATCATCATTAATTAAATGTGTCATTAATTAATTAAATGTGTCATTAATTAATTAAATGCAGTTTTACATTTCATGATTCACACGCAACACGAAATCATTAATTAAATGTGTCATTAATTAATTAAATGCTGAAACAATAAATATATATTTTTACTTAAAATGAATTGTATTTTAATTAATTAATGACATATTTCATTCTAATTTTAATTAATTAATGACACATTTAATTAATTAATGATATATTTAATTCCCAATTTAATTAATTAATGATGTATTTATTTATTTAATTTTGGCACAAAAAATCCTCCATAATTAACATCTAACATCTTATATATATTTATAATTGCTCTTTAACTAAACAAATATATGTTTTATCCGATTACTCGATTAATCAATGGAATTTTCAGTAGAATACTCGATTACTAAAATATTCGATAGCTGCAGCCCTACATAATTCGCATATTCAGCGCGGACATATGCAATATTAACCCCAGTAAAAGTGATTTTTCTGCACCAGACATTGAAATCCACGGAAGGTCTGCAGTGTTTCCTCTAGGAATTTTTTCAGCAGTGGGGGCATGCTTCCCGGGGGGGCGGCGGCGGTGTAAATGTACGGCGTACACAAATAACCACTTGACAGCAAATGTAACTTTCAAAACCTATTTATTGGCTTTTATCCCTGAACTTTTGAAGAACAATCCCTGAACAAAAAATAAATGTTACTTCAACTTCAACTCTAACCAGTTGAAAATGTAAAAAATAAATATATAAATATATAAAATCCTTGGCTTTTTAAAGAATAGCTCTAAGGCTCTGTTGTAGGGAAATTCTCCCAGAGGTGGCCCATTGATGCTTAGCAGGTAGAGAGATGTGGCGATGGTGCATTTGCAAAAAAAAAAAAAAAAAAATTTTTTTTTTTTTTTTTTTTTTTTAATAGAATAAAATTTTCAGGCGTGGCGGCTATGATTTAGCAGTGGCGGGCCGCCACTGCTGAATGAATGTAGAGGAAACACTGGTCTGTAAATCCACGGACAGCCGTGAAATCCGCAAAAAATTCCGCGATCACGGAATCGCGGATTCCTGGAGGGTCTAATTAGGCTTAATCTAACCTTTTAACCAAAGTGTCATGGGCCTGAAAGGCTGCAGTGTGCTGGTCTGACCCCATATGAGCATTGATCTTTTCTAGATATTTCAGAGGGATCTCTATGAAAACCCTCTGGTCATCTTTTAACGGCTGCTTGTGCTGACGGCATATGCCACAAAACATCCCTATTCACAATTGAGATTATATCAGTTATAAATAATTTAAACATTGTAGAAGTTTTTTTTCCCGTTTTTGTTATAACAGAGTTGCATGCATTTGACTGGGGAAAAAATAAACCTTTAGTGGTTCTAGTGGAAAGACAATCTATTGTCTGTGTTATTTTCATCATTATTGCTTACCAAAAAAAGAAGCTCAATCAGAACAAAAATGTAAGCTAAACAACAAATTGGAAATTTACCATAGGGAGTGTGGTACAACCAAGGGCTGTATTTATGGTTATTAAGCAATTCAGGATCCCAGCCAGATGTTTAAATGCGTTGTTTTTTACTGGGTCACCAGTCGGACCGGTGTCAGCGACGGTAAAGGCTGATTTATGGTGCGCGTCACACCAACGCAGAGCCTACGCCGTAGTGTAAGCGGCGACGCACGCCGTACGGTTCGCGTCGCCGTCGATTTAACACGGAACCATAATTCAGGCTACGCTGCAGTCTGTCTGCGCTGATACTGACACACCGGGTCGGAGCGGATTTGGTCATGATGTTTAAACTGTATTTTGTGATTAATAAGCACGGTTTTTAATTATTTTGCGTTGGATCAATGTACTCTCCCTTCATTTATTTTCCGTGGCTCCGGAGTCTGGCAGAAACATTTCTTGTTGTCTGTCGCCCGCGATATTTTTTCTTTTTTTGACGGCGCCATAGTTAGATAGCTACAAACTTTATACATCCCATAATATGCCCGCGCTCTCAGGAGCGGTACTCGCATTGTTACGAGGCAACGAAGCAGGTTCACGTTGCAGAACAGTGCTGCGCAGAGGCGCTCCTAAACGTCAATGATGATTGATTTATGAATGAATGGATATGCCGCTTATTTTTGGCATATTACTTTTTTTTTAGGCCTGGCGGGGCGTCTCGTTGGCCTGGCGGCCCCGCCAGGCCTATACAATGGTAGGGGAAACACTGTATATATTGGTGTCAAAAACACCTGATGTAAAGTTGTTAAAAGTTAGAGAATGTTTCCACCTAAATGACAAAATCCCCAGAGAAATGGTTAAATCATGACTGATCCGTTCTGGATGGAAACCAAGTAAAAGTTAGACGGAAACTGCTGGTTTTTCAGAATGTGGGGTTAATTCTGACCCGGCTGGGTTTATATTGAGTTATACGATTGGTTGACGGTTCTGGGGGGGACTGGACCGGACCGGGGTCAGACCGGGACCAGATCAACCTCACCCTGTCCCGTGTATTTCAGGTTCAGCACGTCCCGCCAGACGCTCACCTGGGTTCCAGACTCCTTCTTCTCCAGGTGAGTCCAGTCTCTGCAGCTACTGAGCATGCTCACAGGGAAAGGGGCGTGGCTTGAGTCCAGCTGAGTCTCTGCAGCTACTGAGCATGCTCACAGGGAAAGGGGCGTGGCTTGAGTCCAGCTGAGTCTCTGCAGCTACTGAGCATGCTCACAGGGAAAGGGGCGTGGCTTTCTACCCAGAATAACACGGGTGTTCCTCACGTCCACCCAGAGGAAGGAAATGGTTAGGGAGGGTTAAGAAGCTCGTCTGGGGGGCGACCCGGGTGCTCCTGGTCCAGAGATACGGGGCGCTAACATCCTGGCCGGTGGGGAAGACCCGGACACTCCCAACCGGTGAGGAAGACCCGGACACTCCCAACCGGTGAGGAAGACCCGGACACTCCCAACCGGTGAGGAAGACCCGGACACTCCCAACCGGTGAGGAAGACCCGGACACTCCCAACCGGTGAGGAAGACCCGGACACTCCCAACCGGTGAGGAAGACCCGGACACTCCCAACTGGTGAGGAAGACCCGGACACTTCTAACCGGTGAGGAAGACCCGGACACTTCTAACCGGTGAGGAAGACCCGGACACTTCTAACCGGTGAGGAAGACCCGGATACTTCCAACTGGTGAGGAAGACCCGGACACTTGTAACCGGTGAGGAAGACCCGGACACTCCCAACCGGTGAGGAAGACCCGGACACTTGTAACCGGTGAGGAAGACCCGGACACTCCCAACCGGTGAGGAAGACCCGGACACTTCTAACCGGTGAGGAAGACCCGGACACTCCCAACCGGTGAGGAAGACCCGGACACTTCTAACCGGTGAGGAAGACCCGGACACTCCCAACCGGTGAGGAAGACCCGGACACTCCCAACCGGTGAGGAAGACCCGGACACTTCCAACCGGTGAGGAAGACCCGGACACTCCCAACTGGTGAGGAAGACCCGGATACTTCTAACCGGTGAGGAAGACCCGGACACTCCCAACCGGTGAGGAAGACCCGGACACTTCTAACCGGTGAGGAAGACCCGGACACTTCTAACCGGTGAGGAAGACCCGGACACTCCCAACCGGTGAGGAAGACCCGGACACTTCTAACCGGTGAGGAAGACCCGGACACTCCCAACCGGTGAGGAAGACCCGGACACTCCCAACCGGTGAGGAAGACCCGGACACTTCCAACCGGTGAGGAAGACCCGGACACTCCCAACTGGTGAGGAAGACCCGGATACTTCCAACCGGTGAGGAAGACCCGGACACTCCCAACCGGTGAGGAAGACCCGGACACTTCTAACCGGTGAGGAAGACCCGGACACTCCCAACCGGTGAGGAAGACCCGGACACTTCTAACCGGTGAGGAAGACCCGGACACTTCAGTTCCGCAGTGTGGCGGCGGTTCATCGTCCACATAAATTGATGCTTTTTATTTTTATTTTGCACATTGGCTCTTTTTGCACGTCGTTGTTTCTGTCCCCGATCTCTGAAAGTCGTATCTTCTGCTGCTGTAGTGGATTATTAAAACATTTAATCTTCTGCTGTAGTGGATTATTAAAACATTTAATCTTCCTGCTGTAGTGGATTATTAAAACATTTAATCTTCTGCTGCTGTAGTGGATTATTAAAACATTATATCTTGGGTGTATTTGTTACTAACTGGATCAGAACTGTCTAACTCCTCCTTGTCCGTTTGTCTTCAGCCTCCTGAGCGGCCGCATCTCCACCCTGAAGGACGAGACCGGAGCGGTGAGTCCACCCCGTGTTCAGGTCTGGGCCGCCCCCCCTCGGTGGGACGACCCGTGTTCAGGTCTGGGCCGCCCCACCTCGGTGGGACGACCCTTGTTCAGGTCTGGGACGACCCTTGTTCAGGTCTGGGCCGCCCCCCCTCGGTGGGACGACCCGTGTTCAGGTCTGGGCCGCCCCCCCTCGGTGGGGACGACCCGTGTTCAGGTCTGGGCCGCCCCCCCTCGGTGGGACGACCCGTGTTCAGGTCTGGGCCCCCCCCTCGGTGGGGACGACCCGTGTTCAGGTCTGGGCCGCCCCCCCTTGGTGGGACGACCCGTGTTCAGGTCTGGGCCCCCCCCTCGGTGGGGACGATTTATCGTTTTCTGATCGAAATTGCGATTTCAGACAACGCGATCATGTGATCGCCAAAGCTGCGGTTTTTTGTAGTGCTCCATGCCGTCTCCCTACCATCCTGGTTCCGCGTTAAATCGACGCAGAGCCTACGGCGTATCGTACGGAGCGACGCGTACCCTACGCCGTAGGCTCTGCGTTGGTGTAACGCAGAACCATAAATCAGCGTTCAGAAGCGGCATGCTGCACGTGGACAGGTCACGCTAATCAATCAGTATCCGATCCTGCTCCACCCGCTCCTTGATTTCTGAAATGGCTTCAGCTGGAGCAGAAGCGGAGTTAGGGGATTTAATCCCCAAGAAAAACAGCACCTCGGTCATTTGGGAGTATTTGGGGTTTGAGGCTGCAGACGTGCTCCAGAAACAGGTACTGCCCCAAACCTGCCGCGCTAAAGTTGCAACATCCAGCGTGACCAACTTATACCGGCACTTGAAAAATCACCACAAATTTTTGCATGACAAAAAAAGTCAGGTGAAAAGTCTGGCGAAGATAATACCCAGGCCCATAGTAGCAAACAGACTACAATTACCGTATTTTCGCGACCATAAGGCGCACATTTTTTTTTTTTTTTTTTTTTTTTAAATGTGCCGGGCGCCTTAAGAAACGGTGCGCCGTGTCTATTACCTGAATTACGGTAATGTGAGGCCGGCCACCATGAGAACGGTAAAGGGAGAAGGGGGCGGGTGAAGCCCCCGTGAGTTGCGACGTGAATGAGACCATCCACTGAGCTGATTAATGCGTAAACAGATGATAAAGACTTTTAAGGATTTGCTTGATGTGTAAAGTGAAATAAAATACAATCAAACTAAGTTTTGCTCCGCTCTATTTAAATAAGCACACGTTAAAGGTTAAAGCCTCGTGATGCGCGCTGCTGCAGCCGACTTCCTGGTTCCCAAAGCGGTCCGATGACCTGGTTCCCGGCAGCTTTGCGAGCAGAGATTTCTGGGGTCTGTCTCAGGTCAGATCAGCTTCACTCTCCGAGATTTGCAGCCAAATCTGTCGGTTACAAACCGACATGCGCGGGTGTGTATTCGCGGCGCGACACACACAGATTCTCATGTATGTGGTGCTGGACTGGCGCAGCTGATGGACAGAAACCTATGGGGATTTTTAAAAGAAAAACTTTGCATAAGACGTTTCCAGCCGGAGTCATTATAAGGACGAATGAAAAGGGGGGGCTGGATGAAGGGATGATGATCAAGAAGCTGAGACAGGTCTGGAAATTCGGACTGGCGCAGCTGAATCAGCGGAGCTCGTGTCGGATACAACCCGGTACCGGCTCCCCGACAGCGCGTGTGTGAGCGGGTCCAGCGCGGCGGAGCGGAGGAGGACCAGCGCGGCGGTCCCGGGACGCGGGACCCGGGACCGCCGCGGGACCAGCGCGGGGTGGGGGGGGCGGACCGGGACCGGGACCCGGTCCAGCGCGAGGGAGCAGACGAGGAGCAGACCCGGTCCAGCGCGGGGGGGGGGGGGACGGAGCGGAGCGGGACCGGGGACCCGGGACCGCCGCGGTCGGGATCCGCAGCACAACGGGGTATGAAAAGTTTATTTAGTCTTGTGCTTGCCTGCCACGCTGATGGACAGAAACTGCCGGCTATGGTGATTTTTAAAAGAAAGGCGTTGCCTAAACAGACTTTTCCAGCCAGAGTGAAATGAAAAGGGCTGGATGGATGAGGAGATGATCGGGTGGCTGAGACAGGTTTATGTGCAGCGCCCCGGTGGTTTTTTTTTTAATTCTTTAATGCAGAAACAGAATATGAACCTTTTGAAGGGTTTGATTGATGTGAAAAGTGAAATAAAATATCAAACTAAGTTTTGCTTCCGCTCTGTTTTTAGCGCGTGTGTGCAGCTCCGTCTACAGAGACGGCGCCTTTTGGGTCGGTGCGCCGTATGTGTGTTTTAAAACCAAAAATGACACACAAAACTGAGGGTGCGCCTTTCCACACAGTGCGCCATATGGTCGCGAAAATACGGTACAACATGTTTTGCCAGTGTAACGCCGTATGAGAAGAGCAGCCGAAGACTGTTAACACGGTCACCAAAGACGGATTTAAAAACCTCCTCCGCCATCAAAGCTATGGAACTTAATCAATGGACCAGACTTCAATGTTTTGGACACAGGCTGCATCTTGCAATTGGTAAGTGTAAGAGTGTGTGTGTGTTTGGTAATCTATTCATTCATACGGATTTAATATGATGATGTCTGTGTGCGTATTACTTTCAGTATAGTTTTTCTCTTAATGTTTTTCTTTGAAGCTCTTACAAATACCTAGTTTGAATAATTAATATTATAATAACAGATTTATCATCAATAGTAGATGATGAATACTGTTATGTGCTTTTTTTCATTGATTTCCTTACTGTCTATAATAAGAATTTCTTGGATTTACTTTGTTCTCTTGCTAGAAAATCTGCCTTGCAAAGTTTACCATTATTATCCTTACATTTTCAGGCTGTAATTCTCATTTGTTGTTTATGTTCTTTTTTTTTGTCCAGAAAATGCTGTTAAAGATGATGCAAGAGTTAAACGGCCAACAGGACTTTGCAAACAGGTGGTTGGTGTCTTCTCTCATAGCTGGAAAAAGAAGATGGCACTGAAAAAGGCACAGCAATAATTACATTTACCAGAGCACTCGCTGATAACAGAGTGTCCGACAAGATGGGGCTCAAGGCAAAAAATGATGGGGAGGGTGTTGGAGCAGCAGAGCCGCCTGGGAGATTTGCGAGGCCCTGTGCGAAATGGCGGGGGGGACCTCGCGCGTGAGCGCGCAAAATTTTTGGGTTTTTCGGGTTGGATCGGGTGTCTATATGCGCAATTTTCAAAATTATCAAAATACTGGATACCTTCCCCTGCCTCATCATCATCTCTTGCCTCGACGAGTTTGTTCCAACTCCACCGTCTGGATCAGAGCAGCTTGTGTCTGCGCTTGGTCTGATCAGTTGTATTGAACAACAGACACGCACATCATTGCACATATATTTATTGATATGCACAGACTAGTACACATTTAGGTCTGTAATGGAACGTGTCTGTTGATATTTATAAGGGGAAAAACAAAAACGAAAAAAAAAAAAAAAAAACGCCCCATAGCGCGAGGCCCCGTGCGGTCGCACGGTTCGCACACCCCTTGCGGCGGCCCTGGAGCAGAGCAAGGCGTTGTCTCAGGTTCTGTCTGAAGACAAGAAGACGCGTCACTTGGTCCCCACTTGGCAGGACACAGATGTCCTTGAATGGATAAACAATGCCCTTGCTCCTCTTCAGGAGTTTACAGATGCCCTGTCCGGTGAAGCCTATGTAAGTGTGTCATACCTGAAGCCAGTTCTCCATCTCCTGAGAACTGAGAACTTTCCTGGATCCTAGATTCCAGACTGACTACATAAGTGCAGAGAATGTCCCAGACATCAAAGAAAGAGTGAAGATTGAAATGGAACAGGTGGCACGAAAGGTAGCTTGTCCTGTTTCTTTGTGTCGTTTAGTAATACAAAATGCCATATCAATAAAAGTGATATTTACATATTACATTTTTAGTGTTTACATAGCATTCCCAATTGCTCTAAATCACATCAGACTGCAGAACTTTGACAGCTCTTATCTCTGTGTTTTGCAGGAAAAGAGGGCTGGTGTCAGCACCACAGATCCCCCAGGGTGCAGCAGAGGCAGCGCCATCCACCACAGGGAAGGGAAAGCTTCTTCAAGAGCAAGGCTGTCCCTCCTTCCACTATGCAGATGGAGGATGCTATTAAAGCTGAACTGGACAACTACCTGATGACTCCTACTATTGATGGAGAGGAAGATCCACTGGCCTGGTGGAGAGTGCACAATGTTAACTTTCCATGGCTGAGCAAACTGGCTGGTAAATTCCTGTGCATACCAGCTACCAGTTCCCATCAGAGAGACTGGTTAGTGCTAGTGGCAATGTTGTCACATGTCAGCGCTCATGTCTGAAAAAACCACCAAAAGTTGACATGCTGGTTTTCTGGACAAAAAATCTGTAAAGAGTGATGTAGAGATGTCAGGGAAGCAAGTATTATTGTTGATGTATTACTTTTTGAGATTTTGTTTGTTCTGCACTTCACCCTGACTTGTGGTGCCCTTTTTAAAAAAGATATTAGCTATTTTTGCTATATTGTTTACAGAATAGATGTGCAGTATTTGGGTGCTGCTGAGCCATAAATGAATAACCCACCTTTTGTGATGTCTGACATATGTTTCAGAAGGGAAGAGGTAGGGTCATTTTATTTTAGTAAGAGTTTTATAACCATTACTTTTCAATTTCACTTACTGTAAAAAGACAGTCCAGGTTTCTTAATGTAAGTACTTTAACTGCTGCTATAGATGTTGATAAGCTAGCTCCCTTGAGCCATTAAAGACTGACCTTGACCCAAACCTACTTGAATGTAAGGCTGTTGGGCAGGATCATTTGGGAATTGTTGAATTTTGTTTTTCTTATTACTTATTTAACATTGTCTTTTTTTTTTTACTTGTTTTGTATTTTATTTAACTTAAAACAATTAAGGATTTTTTTCACTAAGTTAAGACTTTATAGAATGTACATGCATGTTTCTTGTAAATAAATACATTTGAAATAAATTCTTAACTTTAGTTTTCATTCTTGCATTAGACTAATGGCATTTAATGTTTTGAAGGTACGATGTAAATTTTGTCATGTTTGTAAATTTACTGTACATGGTGAATATTGCACTGAAGCTTGATTTGAAGAAAATCGTGAATGAAATCGAAATCGCAATATCTGCCAGAAAAATCGCAATATGAACTTTTACTAAAATCGTTCAGCCCTAGCCCTGTCTGTCTTCCATTTAAAGTGGCGTGGCATGATGGTTTCTGGTCTAAAATTCAAAATGTCACATCATTTCGGTGATAAAATGTAAGAATGCAATGTACATATTACAGTAACATAATACTTTAATAATAATAATAAGTGGGTGAAGTTGAGCCACTGACTGGCTCAACATCCCCCAGGCCTTTTGGCTAAAATTACCCCACCCCTGCCATTTTAACAAACTTGTATCATCCAGCAGTTTAGAGCTAACATCATGCTAAAAGTATAGCCTCATATTATAACTTCCTAATCCACTAACACATATGTGAGATTTGTTCAAACTTGTCTTTAATTGTTCAGACGCAAGAATCACGACTCCTTGAACATGAAAAATTCACTTTGAACGGCAAAAAACTGTTTTTTGAACTTAAATATGCTTACCACTTACTCGATCAGCCTCTCTCCATCACAGGGTGAGTACAATGGATGACTCTTTTCTGCTATCAGGCACCATTACTTTGGAACCAACTTCCAATCTGGGTTAAGGAGGCTGACACCACCTCCACCTTTAAAACTAAACTTAAAACCTTTCTGTTTAGTAAAGCTTATAGTTAGTGTTAAGTAAACCTCTAGCTGGTGTTGGTAAATCTCTAGGTAGTGTAAACTCTAGTGTGATAGAGTCAGTAGTCATAGTCGCAGCTATAGAACAAAACTATAATAGTTAGTCTCAAATATAGCTTCGCGGTAGATATGCTGCTATAGGCTTATGCTGCAGGGGGCACCGACATGATCCGCTGGGCGGTGCCTCTCACCCTTCTTCTCCTCTCCTTTTCCCTGCCTCTCTTCTCCATTACCATTTTTATTTATTATAAATATCTCATAGCTATCATTTTTGTCCATTGTTCCTGTAGTTTCTTGTGCCGGCCCCCCTTTTTTCTCTTTTGTGTATGTTTGCAGGCCGGAGCCTCAGGAGCTGCGTTCTGGCCTGTGTTCCCGGCCCTCCCCCCCCTCTGGTCATCCCATTGCTTCTTCCACCTGCCTACGTGGATGTCTGCTGTTGCTGCTTCCGCCTGCCTGCACCCCCCCCCCCCCTCTGGTCATCCCGCTGCTGCTTCCACATGACTGTTGTGTGCTGCTGACGCCCCCCCCCCCTCTGGTCATCCCGCTGCTGCTTCCACATGACTGTTGTGTGCTGCTGACGCCCCCCCCCCCCCCACCTCTGGTCATCCCGCTGCTGCTTCCACCTGCCTGCTGTGTGCTGTCGACGTCCCTGACCCCCCAGTCTGGCCTTCGGCAGGAGGGTCCCCCCTTATGAGCCTGGTCCTGCTCAAGGTTTCTTCCCTCCTAAAGGGGAGTTTTTCCTTGCCACTGTTTGGCTTAAGGCTTTTCTCCCACTAAGGGAGTTTTTACCTGCCATTGTTTATATAATAATTGCTCGGGGGTTTATGTTTATGTTTATGTTTATGTTCATGTTCTGGATCTCTGGAAAGCGTCTAGAGACAACATCTGTTGTATTAGACGCTATATAAATAAAATTGAATTGAATTGAATTGAAACTCTTCAAACACACGTGGTCACGTGACCAAATTTGTCTATGGTTGTTCATAAACAAGGGGTGGCTCAACTTCCCCACATGCTCAAATCACCCCGATCTCCCCTACCCGGCCTTCTTGGAGTCCCTGGAAGGGGTACTGGATAGTGCTCCAACTGGGGACTCCATGGTTCTACTGGGAGGAGTACTGGATAGTGCTCCAACTGGAGACTCCATGGTTCTACTGGGAGGAGTACTGGATAGTGCTCCAACTGGGGACTCCATTGTTCTACTGGGAGGAGTACTGGATAGTGCCCCAACTGGGGACTCCATTGTTCTACTGGGAGGAGTACTGGATAGTGCTCCAACTGGGGACTCCATTGTTCTACTGGGAGGAGTACTGGATAGTGCTCCAACTGGGGACTCCATGGTTCTACTGGGAGGAGTACTGGATAGTGCTCCAACTGGAGACTCCATGGTTCTACTGGGAGGGGTACTGGATAGTGCTCCAACTGGAGACTCCATGGTTCTACTGGGAGGAGTACTGGATAGTGCTCCAACTGGGGACTCCATTGTTCTACTGGGGGACTTCAACGTTCACGTGGGCAATGAAAGTGATAGCTGGAGAGGCGTGATTGGGAGGAACGGCCTCCCCGATCTGAACCCGAGCTGTGTTTTGTTGTTGGACTTCTGTGCTAGTCACAGTTTGTCCATAACGAACACCATGTTCAGGCATAAGGGTGTCCATCAGTGCGCGTGGCACCAGGACACCCTAGGCCGGAGGTCAATGATCGACTTTGTTGTCGTTTCATCTGACCTTCGGTCGCATGTCTTGGACAATCGGGTGAAGAGAGGGGCTAAGCTGTCAACTGATCACCACCTGGTGGTGAGTTGGATGCGCTGGCGGAGGAGGAGGTTGGACAGACCGGGCAGACCCAAACGGATTGTGAGGGTCTGTTAGGAATGTCTGGCTGAGCCCTCTGTCAGGGACAGCTTCTCTCGGATCCCGGGGGAGGCGGGGGACATCGAGTCCGAGTGGACCATGTTCTCTGCCTCCATTGTCGCCGCGGCGGCTCGAAGTTGTGGACGCAAGGTCTCTGGTGCCTGTCGTGGCGGCAATCCTAGAACCCGGCGGTGGACACCGGAAGTACAGGATGCCGTCAGACTGAAGGAGTCCTATCGGGCTATGTTGGCCGGTGGGACTCCTGACGCAGTAGATGGGTACCGGCAGGCCAAGTGAGCCGCGGCTCGGGCAGTCCTGGAGGCAAAAACCCGGGTCTGGGAGGAGTTCGGGGAGGCCATGGAGGAAGACTTTCGGTCGGCCTCGAGAAAATTCTAGCGGACCGTTTCGGCGCCTCAGAAGGGGGAAGCAGTACTCTGCCAACGTTTATGGTGTGGGTGGGGAGATGTTGACCTTGACTGGGGACATCGTCCGACGGT
Organism: Cololabis saira; assembly: GCF_033807715.1. NCBI lineage: Eukaryota > Metazoa > Chordata > Actinopteri > Beloniformes > Belonidae > Cololabis > Cololabis saira. The sequence goes on from NC_084590.1 coordinate 50,030,813, forward strand.
GGAAGGAATACTTCGAGGATCTCCTCAACCCGACTGACATGCCATTCTGTGGGGGGTGCTCAGTGAGTATGGAGTCCGGGACCCTCTATTAAGGGCTGTAATGTACTGTCCGGTCTCTTCATTGCCTGGAACACCTCCCTAGGGAGGCGTCCAGGAGAATCAGAATCAGAAAGCCTTTATTGTCACAGTACCCCAAGTGAGCACCGCAGCCGTTTCAGCGTGGCTCTCAAACCTGTTGACTGTGTTGGGGGGGCTGACAAGAGGAGGGGCCGAGGAAGGCGTTGACTTTGGAGGGAGGTGTGGTTATCAGCAAGTGTGTGTGAGCGGTAAGTCTGTGAAACTTCGCCCCAGAGCTGCTCTCAGCCAATGTCCTTGATGTTATCAGACGGCCCGGTACAGTTCTGATCCAGGTCCACAGATCCGGTACAGTTCTGATCCAGGTCCACAGACCCGGTACATTTCTGATCAAGGTCCACAGTCCCGGTACAGTTCTGATCCAGGTCCACAGACCCGGTACAGTTCTGATCCAGGTCCACAGATGTTCCTGGGAGAGGGGAGGGTTAGTGGGGGCAGAGTCCCTTGTTTTCATTCCACCAGGGAGATTGTGACTGGAGCAGCGGGCCAAGCTGCCCTGTCAAGGTCAGATTATAGAATCAACAATTATATTGAAAAGAAACAGGCAGACTCCAGTAAATAAATTTGCCTTGCCTTTTCCGTCTGCCTTAAGTCTCTGGTTCCTCAATGGCGATTCCAAACAGACGAATTGTGATCAATTCCCGCCAAGCCGAGCTTCCAACTTCTCCAAGATCCATCTTGCCAAAGAGCTCAAAGACCGCCGCTAGCCTGCGATTCTGTTCAAGAATCACATCCAGCTTGCGGTCTTACTGCTTCCCCCTTCTGAGGCACCAAACGGTCCTCCAGAATTTCCTCGAGGCCGACCGAAAGTCTTCCTCCATGCTCTCACCGAACTCCTCCCAGACCCGGGTTTTTGCCTCCAGGACCGCCCAAACTTGGTCCACTGGGACTCGATGTCCCCTGCCTCCCCTGGGATCTGAGAGAAGCTCGATGAATCCAGAATGTATGACATTTTTAGGGCCCAAGCACTTACAGTGCGAAGGCCCTATAGTATCTGTAGGATTTTTTTCTTTCTTTACTCTTTATTCCCAAATGAGAATTTATAAGGGAATTGATAAAAACCGAATCGTTAAGCACAATGAAAAATGGTTGGAAGATCTTATCAATACCCATCCCTATTAATGAACTATTTTGATGGTTTTCGTGTTAGTAGCTTTAACCATTTACACTTTTGATTTGACGTACCGAGATGTTTCATCAGAAGGTTTCTGGATGTCAATAACAGCACTGAGACAGACAGCACTTTATAGAAACTGAAAAGCTTTTGTGAGTCGGTCAACAAGATTATTTAATTTGTCTTCTCTGTCCTTACAGAAACTTAAAGGCAAAGAGAGACCCACAAGTTTTTGTTGTGATCACTGCAAGAAAGTCTTCACCACTTCATCAGGTCTGAGAAAACATAAGATGATTCACACTGGAGATAAACCGTTCACTTGTGATCAGTGTGGAGCAGCTTTTACCCAACGAGGTCATCTAAGGACTCACCAACATATTCACACGGGAGAAAAACCATTTAGGTGTGATCAATGTGGAGCAGCTTTTACCACATCAAGTTATCTAAGGACTCACCAACGTATTCACACTGGAGAAAAACTGTTTAGGTGTGATCAGTGTGGAGCAGCTTTTACTGAGTCAGGAAAGCTAAAGATTCACCAACGTATTCACACTGGAGATAAACCGTTTAGGTGTGATCAGTGTGGAGCAGCTTTTACCACATCAAGTGATCTAAGGATTCACCAACGTGTTCACACTGGAGATAAACCATTCAGATGTGATCGGTGTGGAGCAGCTTTTACCACATCAGGTAATCTAAGGACTCACCAACGTATTCACACTGGAGATAAACCGTTTAGGTGTGATCAGTGTGGAGCAGCTTTTACCACATCAGGTAATCTAAGGACTCACCAACGTATTCACACTGGAGAAAAACCGTTTAGGTGTGATCAGTGTGGAGCAGCTTTTACCCAACGAGGTCATCTAAGGACTCACCAACATACTCACACTGGAGATAAACCGTTTCGGTGTGATCAATGTGGAGCAGCTTTTACCACATCAAGTTATCTAAGGATTCACCAACGTTTTCACACTGGAGAAAAACCGTTTAGGTGTGATCAGTGTGGAGCAGCTTTTACCACATCAAGTGATCTAAGGACTCACCAACGTATTCACACTGGAGAAAAACCGTTTAGGTGTGAACAGTGTGGAGCAGCTTTTACTGAGTCAGGAAAGCTAAAGATTCACCAACGTATTCACACTGGAGACAAACCATTCAGATGTGATCAGTGTGGAGCAGCTTTTACCAGACAAAGTGATCTAAGGACTCACCAACGTGTTCACACTGGAGATAAACCGTTCAGATGTGAACAGTGTGAGGCAGCCTTTACCACATCAAGTCAGCTAAAGAAGCACCAACGTACTCACACGAGTGATAAACTCTAAAGATGTGATCAGTATGAAGTGTGGAATTGCAAAAAACATCTCAGCACAGCAAAAAAAGCAAAATAATCAGACAACGGCATACCTAAAACTTGAAAGACCGACATATGATGCCCCCTGGACACCTCCTGGGAAGGTGTTCCTGGCATGTCCCACCAGGAGAAGATCCAGGACACACCGGAGGGAATGTCTTTTGGCTGACCTGGGAACGTCTCTGGATCCCTCCAGAAGAGCTGGAGGAAATGTGTGGGGTGAGGGAAGTCTGGACATCTCTGCTCAGACTGCTGCCCCCGCTAACCAGTCCCACATCAAGTGGATGAAGATGGATGGATGGACAAAATCCATATATCTGCAAAAAGCACAAATTTATTGTAACATCATTCTGAGATACAGAATGTAATCTAACTATAGCATTAACTATTTCACAAATACTGCATTAGCACATCTCTAACATCTCTTCCTCCTCTCCACCCCGAGCCACTGCCACCACTGGCTGAAGTTTTGCTGCTGCAGGTTCATCCTATGATGTTTCTGTCGAGACACATTGTCACGGGAAGCTCCAGCTTCCTACCTCCTGCAGGGCTTCGAACTGGACTCAACACCTTTTGAAGTAGCTTCAACTTCCTACCCAGCTTCCTACCCCCCTGCAGTGACGACACCTGGGAAGTTGCTTCAAACAGACTTGAATCACGAGAACACCCTATGGGTAATTTATAAGTTAGTGACAGTCAGGCCAAATGCCCAATGGGGACATTTGGCCACAGATCACATCCAACTGTGAATTGCTTTTCGTCTGTCACTTGGCTTGTGTATTCCCTGCCTTTTTGCGCTTTGAATTTACTGTATAAAAGTCTTGACGTCGAGCCACTCTGAGTCAGCACACCAATTCAGACCTGATCTGTGCTGGTCATGCCCACCGCCGGCTACTGAATAAAACTCACTACACCACAAGCGGACTTCTGAACTGGTTTTTGATAAATTCCTCAACATTTCATACGTTTTTCCATGAATTTCACACAGATTATTTAGTGGACAGGAAGTCATCACCATTCATTTCACCAGTTGGACATCACAGAAGGAAACCTGCTGAATTAATCTTCCACAACCATTCGTGCTCGGTTGACTTTGTGCTTAAAGACTGACTGCTGTCAGTCGTCCAGGGTCATGAAATGGTTTCAAGAGCCAGTCCTGCAAAGGATAAGTAGAGTCTCCAAGAAGGAAATACCCAGCAGTCACTGTGTATTCCTGATGTGAGCTAGGAAGTTGTTCCTCCCACTGGCTAACTCCTGTGTATGTATTATATATGTAATCAACCATTTGTCCTTGAGAGCTGAACTTTCAGGATCGATTCCTTGAATGCTTTGCTAAATTTGCCCCTTTTAACATTTCTTTATATTTTGATGTTAAATCTACTGTTTTTGGCAATTTATGTACATTTAATTAATTTCAGTACCCTTTTACCTGAAGTCTCCATTAACACCAAACTTGACACAATGAATTTCTTTGGATTGTACTTGTCAAGCCTAACACGTTTGAGGACAATTTGTCAAAAAACGTAATCGTACAGGAATATATCATTTTTATATCATATTTATTAAAAAGATCATAACCGTGTTACCAGTCTGTATGGATATTTAGTAAAAAAAAACGTCAGATGTTCAAAAAGTTATTTGAACGTAGAAAGTTTTGGTCCTTCACTCACACATTAAGGCTGGTGGACGCACTTTTCTGAGGTTTGGTCCGTTGGCGACACTCACTGGTGATGCAGTGGAGTGCAGAATATGAGGAAACGTGACGTCATCAATAAGTTCACGACCACGTGAAGGACACGACAGACCTGGACCAGGACCAGGACCAGGACCTGGACGCAGGCCAGAACGCAGCTCCCGAGGCTCCGGCCTGCAAACATGCACAAAAGAAAAAAAAGGGGGGGCGGCACAAGAAACTACAGGAACGATGGACAAAAACGATAGCTATGAGATATTTATAATAAATAAAAATGGTAATGGAGAAGAAAGGAAGGGAAAAGTAGAGGAGAAGAAGGGTGAGAGGCACCGCCCAGCGGATCATGTCGGTGCCCCCTGCAGCATAGGCCTATAGCAGCTGTAGGGCGTCGCCAATATGCCCATATTAAAAAACGCAGCCATCTTTATGCAGCCACAATATTTTAAACCGTACATGTTCGTGATATCATTTTTATTATTGCTTTGATTTCTTTTTTTTATTCCATGCATTTAACTTTCATTTCATTTTTATTGATTGTTGTTTTTCTAGTTAATTAATTGTTTTATAATAAGTAGTATGCCATCAGAATTATTTGGGGTGTTCCGTTTACCATCTTTTGACACCTATATGTAAATAAATTCTGATTGATTTTTAATGAGTGGTTGTCGTTATTTTATGCAGATTTTGGTCACAATTGATTTGTTTGACAGAGCCTAGTGTTCGGATCTCACTCCTTCAATTATATTATAGGCTACTATACTTAAACCATAATCATATGAGACTGATTTTCTGCTGTTAAAAGTTATCATTTCCCTGAATTAAGGCCCAGGGTGGTGCCCCGAGGATTTTATTTATCATATTGGTCATTCAATTTGATAAATAGTCGACTTTATTAATTATTAATAATTATTAATAATATTTATTAATAACCCTTCGATAACTGAACAGCCAAGCTACCTGAGTTGCACAACATAAATGGTCCGCCCGTGTGGGGCTCTAATAACCACATTGTGACTGAATTCGTATGAAATAACAGAACATTAAATTTGATCGGGAAAGAAAATATTTTTATTTTTCTTCCCCTCTCATTATCTGATTCCTACGGTTATTTTAAAAACCTGTTAATGGCAACCTCGCTTCACTAAGGGTTGGTCGCTTTAAGTTTATTAACTTTTATTTTTATCACTACTTTTATTAATCTGTTTGATTAATTTTCCTCTGCAACCATGCTTCACTGAAGTTAATGGTTGGTTTTGTTTCAAGTTCTTTAAATTCTATTAATAGAACTTTGTCGGGATTACCCCATGTGAGTTATTCTTTCGGATTAATTTCTATCGTGTTTTTTAAATTGAATCTTTAATTTGGGTGGCATTTCAATTTTAATCCACCTCAATTCTGTTTATGATAACCAAGAACCCAACTGCCTTCAGGCACAGATCAGAGTTGGCTCAGTCTCTCATGCTTCATTTATTGTCTCATTCCTCCTAATCTGGGTGATAACGTGAATCTACTTCATTACTGAGTGTTAATCTCTTGGCAGAGTCGCAAGCGAAACACTGGTGTCCGGTTTGTGAACTGCGTGTGGTGCACAGGGCAGGAAACTCATCGCATTTGGACGCAGAGCCAGCAGAGGTGACCAGAGGTTGACTAGAAGGACCGTCAGGCAAGTTCCGTTTGAATAGGAAGCTTTTCGCCAGGTTCCCTTCCTTCCCGGGCCCCTGGCCAGACGCGCGATGACTAGCCCAGGTAACCATGAAGGGGGGGCCGAGGCCTCCCCCAGCGTCACTTTTACCGACACTCAAGAAGTAATTGCACGTATTATGGAAATACCCAGAGATGAGCTGAGCATAATAAATAACTATGACCTCCAGACCTGCGAAGGGAGGATAGCAGAGCTCACTAGCTTCGCCAAGAAACCGTATAAAAAAGCCCGTGTAGCCAACGTTCCGGGTAAACTGGCGTTGCTATGGCAACGTAAGGCAGAACTCCATGCTGGGGAAAACAAACACAGGTGGCGACAAAAATACGAGGGGGAGTGTTGGCACACTGCGATGCGCAGGAAGAGATTGAACGCTTGAAAAGCCTGTTAAGAGAGGCTCAAGCACGAATCCAAGAAACTAGTCGATGCGCCTCAGAGGAGGTGAATAACGTCCATAATTATGAACGTAACGCTGGTGATAGGACACAGGAGTTGATCTCTTTAATTAAGAGTTCTTCCAGAGAAGCATTCTTCTCCGATGTGCTTAGTTAGAGGCTAAGTGCTTACTCCGTGAGCAAGCACTTAGCCTCCGGGAGAAGGCAGTAAGCCTCCATGAGCAGTCGCTTAGTCTCCGCCAGCAGTCGCTGGACTTTCGTCAGCAGTCACTGGACTCCTGTAACGGGTCCACTCGAAGCTCCGAGAAAATGGAGCCGCACTGGGTTGAAAACAAGCATGCGAACCGCGAGCCACGGCTCGAATCAGAAATTAAAGTAGATCAACTCTCCAGTGTCCCGATCATTAACAAGTTGCAGCAGTGTGATGAAAGGCGTGACCAATCTCACACTGACCCACGGCCAGCAGGGGGCCAGAGAAAGGATCCAGCAGTTAACCTGCTTATCCCGTCTGAGCCCAGGGGGACAGCCAGTAGCCCAAACGTTACTGACACCGTTCCAGACCTTATCACCTGGGATGAAATGAAAGTGCAGCCACCGAGGTGCAAAATGAGGAAAGGGGGGTCAGACTTAAAGCGTGCCCCCCCGTTCACCCTCAGGCCCACTGCTCCGCGTGTTCAAGATGAGGTGCTGAGCCCGAAATGCGGCCAGCCTCATAATCTGAAGGCCGTAAATCCAAATTTCCGGGAACCTTTCCCTGATGGACAAAAAGGGGTGTCAGGTGGTTTAAACCCCCACTCCGACCTACCTGTTCCACACCAGACAAGAACTAATTATTCTTCTCGGCACAGGGACCGGTTGTATCAGGAATGTTCTGGTGGACCAGACGACCCTGGCCCGCCACATAGACAAGGCTTGCGTCTCCGTGACCTTGAGTCCCTGGCCAATGACATAGAACACTTTGACCCGGATGATCCAGGGTCAAATATTGAGAATTATCTCGATGAGGTCCAGGATTGCCTCCGAGATTTACCTCATGCATCCTCTAGCGAGAAGGTAAAGCTTCTTTGGAAAACCACAGCCAGGAGCGTTCGTGTTTTCATAAGATCCCTTCCAGCTAAAACCAGAGACTGCTATGAAGCACTCCGTCAGGCTTTGCTAGAGGAGTATTTTTCTGAAACCGACTGGGCTTCAGCTACTCTGGCTGCTTCTTCAATTAAGCACCAGGAGTCAGAAACCCCCAAAGATTATTACTGGCGTCTGAGAGCTGCGTTTTTCCAGGGACGCAACACTCCAGGTTTGGATGAGGACAGTCATTTCAAGTCTCTCTTTCTCCACAACCTCCACGAAACCGTGCGATGTAAGGTAACTCTTTACTGCAGCAGGAGGCGAGATCTCAAAATGCGAGAAATCCGCGGGTACGCTGAGCTGGCGTGGGAAACACAGAGACGTCCCACTGTAGATTCTGAGAACGGTCCACAGAGTGACCGAGAGGTGCTCCACCCCGGTGCTGACGCCCAAGGGGTACAGCCAAGGGTACCGCCCAAGAGACGGCGCAGACGTCGTAGATCAGCAGGCCGGGGGGCGCCATATATACCCTGTTGGCCAGAGCACTGAACGAGCTGCATGAATCGTCTGCAGCTGACTGACAACTTCTGACCCAGAAGTGCAAATCCCCCCACCCCTAAAAAAAGGGGGGGCAGGGATCTTGGAGTGTTAGGAGTGGAGTGTCTGTTTTTGTTTTTCCGGGTTTAGCAATTAATCGCAGAATGATTAAATTGTTAGGGAATAAGACTTTCTTCTTCCGTTACCCGAGGTCGGTTCTGTTACAGGACGGACCCCCTCCGATCCGTTTCCTTCCTCAGCACCGCTCTGCCAAGGGATTAACACGTAGGGAACACCCTCTGAGCCTGGTCTGCTTTTGGCAGTTACGTATCGAGGGTCCGTGATCTAACGAACCTCCCCTTTTCTTTCCAGTTTGTCTTTTATTTTATCTTTTATCTACCTCACCTTAAGAAGTGATGTCACTGTATTATGCGATTGAACCATTTTTATTACTTGAATGTGTTTTGTTTATTTTCATACTCTTACACAGTTGCATAGGTGATACTGACCCGCCCAGGCCGGCTCACGCCTTCAATCGGATTTCATGACCACATGGACTGACCGTTTTCGAGCTGCGACAACGGACCCTTTCATTCCCTCGCTCGCAGCTAGAGGGGGGATGTAGGGCGTCGCCCATGCCCATGTGAACTCTGAACTTATAAATGTTTATGAACATTTTATGAATGTATATTCAAACTTTGAAACCCTGGTCAACCCCTCCCAGCCTGAAACGCACTTTAATGCGCCTCCTAAAATGGCCGCCGTGCCATGAACTACAATCCCAGCATGCCTTGCGGGATGGGGCGGCGCCTGAGAGCGACACGCACCCAATCCCGAGCGAGGCACTGATGACGTCACCGCAGCGCGCGGAAATACAAAACTCCGTGCTGCACCGAGACTTTCTCTCTTCTCTTCTCTTCAGCCAACGATCCGGGACGCGCGTTGCTGTCCAGCAGCTTTTAAGAGCTGTGGGGGGGGGGGGGGTTCAAGGAGCCCTCGAGGCCCGCACTGACCGGGCGCAAGGTCCGATCCCAGAGCACTGCGCTCTGGACTCTGTCTCCCTGCCTTAACTCCTTTCTTTTTCTCCGAGCCCTGTCTTCCATTTAGGACGACCGCTCCGGGAGCCAAAACCCGCCAGGAGCTCCAGCCTTTGGACCGCGAGGCCCTCGCGCAGCCCGGCGACACAACACGGGACGAGCCGACGTTCTGAAGGGAGGAACCGGCCCCCCGTGCGCAGCGAGGCGGTGTGCTGAGGACGCGGTCAGGAGCAGAGAGCCGGTGTGAGGTTTCTCCAGCCACTGTTCACTTTTTCTGTGGAGTTAGGAGAGGAGAGAGACCGAGCGGCTGCAGAAACTGAGGATCCCCGCCAGGAACCCCCCGGCAGGACTCCGCCCGCAGGCGACGGAGCCTGCAGCTTCAGGTCCGGACTCCCGAGGACGCGTGAGCTGCGGTCTGGGCGATCAGTCACTGGTGTAGACCTGAATTTATGTTTAATGAAATTACTGTGTGCATATTACGGTTATTTGTTCATTTGGTGGCGCCATTTCGCCAGTAGTCACGTTTAAAACACCGGGAGTAACATCCGGTCTAATTGCACGTGGCGTGGTTACAGTCCCGCCATCTTTAAAAAACGCAGCCATCTTTATGCAGCCACAATATTTTAAACCGTACATGTTCGTGATATCATTTTTATTATTGCTTCGATTTCTTTTTTTTATTCCATGCATTTAACTTTCATTTCATTTTTATTGATTGTTGTTTTTCTAGTTAATTAATTGTTTTATAATAAGTAGTATGCCATCAGAATTATTTGGGGTGTTCCGTTTACCATCTTTTGACACCTATATGTAAATAAATTCTGATTGATTTTTAATGAGTGGTTGTCGTTATTTCATGCAGATTTTGGTCACAATTGATTTGTTTGACAGCCTAGTGTTCGGATCTCACTCCTTCAATTATATTATAGGCTACTATACTTAAACCATAATCATATGAGACTGATTTTCTGCTGTTAAAAGTTATCATTTCCCTGAATTAAGGCCCAGGGTGGTGCCCCGAGGATTTTATTTATCATATTGGTCATTCAATTTGATAAATAGTCGACTTTATTAATTATTAATAATTATTAATAATATTTATTAATAACCCTTCGATAACTGAACAGCCAAGCTACCTGAGTTGCACAACACAGCATATCTACCACCAAGCTATATTTGAGACTAACTATTATAGTCTTGTTCTATAGCTGCAACTATGGGCCCGATTTACTAAGATCCTAAATAAAGAGTACTAAATTGCGTGTGCACTGAAAAAGTTTGCGCGTGGTTTGCGGGTGATCAACTAAGATTGCGTGCGCAATTGATAACAGGTGCAAACAGCAGTATTTAAATGAGCTGTTGCGTGTCTTACGGTTTGCGAGCGCAATCTCTGCGCCATGGAGTCTGGATGGAAAGCACAGTCACAAGCGCAAAATGAAATTTGACGAGTTGGAGTTAGAGATATTAGTGGAAGAGGCAAATAAACACATTCATGAACTACAGCAAAGACATTTAAACATTACCAAAAGAAACGCAATATCGGAGAAAACCTGCGATAGAATAAATGCAGTTGGTAACACAAAAAACGGAAAAACGTCTGGTTTTTCATATTTCAATTTTAGGCACAGATCAAAAATACGAAATAGAAAAACGGGCCACAGGACCGAATTTGATTTTAATATTGAATTGGTCGGGTTTGCGTGACCCCGCGGTGCTCGGCATGATCTGAGGAGAAAAAGACATCAGACACAGAGCTGGAGAGCGCTTTGATTCAATCTATTTATGAGTTAAGTTTTTATTCAGATGTCCACAGTATATTACAAATATTATATATTATATAGCAAACACTGACAGTAAATGTGTGACAGACGGGACCATCATATGGCCGAAAGAAGAGAAGTGTTCAGAACAGCGCACAGAGCGCACACTAAAGGCTGATTTATGGTTCCGCGTCACACCAACGCAGAACCGACGGCGTAGTAGGGTACGCGGCGACGCACACCGCACCGCGACCCTACGCGGCGGCTACGCCGTCGATTTAACGCAGAACCATAATTCAGGCGAAGCTGCAGTCTGTCTGCGCTGATCCTGACACAGCGGGTCGGAGCGGATTTGGTCATGATGTTTAACCTGTGTTTTGTGATTAATAAGCACGGGTTTTAATTAAATGTAATTTACGAAGGATGATTTCACGTTCAATAAGATAAGTAATCAATAAAATACAAAGTTTTGGCACAAAGGCTTGGCCTGCTTGTGGGCGAGTGGAGGGGGGCACAATAAGAGAAGGTGGCAAGATATAAGGCGAAGAACTAAAGAAAAAGTGGCCTTTAATAAAACTTGTGCAACCATTTTTAAAATAGCATGCAGCAGAATAAAGACTCTCTCTCTGCGTATTCTTTGATTTTGGATGTCGCCTCCTTGCCACAATAACAGCAGCAGCAGATTAGCACCTTCCTTTCAAACGTATTAAATACAGACGCAATCTCAATACGCGCAACTACTTTCAGGCTTGGTAAATATCATTGCGTGTGGTAAATGAACCTATTTGCATTTCCCCCTCCCAGTATTGAGGCTTTCTGGCGGGTACGCCCCATATTGATTATTCATCAGGGCAAAAGTACTAAATGAACAGCGTGTGCAATTTTGCGCATTTCAGAGACGCAGTCCTCTTTGCACGCTGTTAGTAGATCAGCTCGCACATTGGTTTGCGGGTGCGGTCAAGTTTGCACACGTTTTAACACACGCAAACCTTTAGTAAATCGGGCCCTTACTCAAGTACTGGGGTCGAGTACTCTGTCCACCTCTGTACGGTACTACAGTACTATAGTACTACAGTACTACAACGGGAGGTGGAGGTGTTCCAGTGTGGAGAGAGGGCAGCCGATGATCTTCTGGGCGGTGGTGATGACCCTGAGGTCTTTCCTCTGAGCTGCTGTACAGCTGCTGGACCAGATGCAGATGCAGCTGCTGGACCAGATGCAGATGCAGCTGCTGGACCAGATGCAGATGCAGCTGCTGGACCAGATGCAGATGCAGCTGCTGGACCAGATGCAGATGCAGCTGCTGGACCAGATGCAGATGCAGCTGCTGTACCAGATGCAGATGCAGCTGCTGGACCAGATGCAGATACAGCTGCTGGACCAGATGCAGATGCAGCTGCTGGACCAGATGCAGATGCAGCTGCTGGACCAGATGCAGATGCAGCTGCTGTACCAGATGCAGATGCAGCTGCTGGACCAGATGCAGATACAGTAGGTCAGAATACTCTCGATGGAGGCTCGGTAGAAGGAACCAGCAGCCTCTGTGTGATGTTCTCCCTCCTGAGGATCCTGAGGAAGTACAATCTCTGCTGGGCCTTTTTCAGCAGCTCAGAGGTTTTCACACTCCAGGTCAGGTTCCCCTACATGTGGACTCCCAGGTACCGGAAGTTGGCTACCCTCTCTACACAATCCCCGCTGATGATGAGCGGAGGAATCTCTATCTTTTTCCTCCTAAAGTCTATTACCAGCTCTTTGGTCTCGGAGCTGTTCAGGAGGAGGTTATTGTTCAGGAGGAGGTTATTTTTCAGGAGGAGGTTATTGTCTCTGCACCACCACGACAGCCGCACCCCCTGGTCTCTGTATGCAGACTCATCCCCCCCTCCCGAGATGAGCCCCACCACTGTAGTGTCGTCAGCAAACTTCACTATAGTGTTGTTATGATGGACGGGGGTGCAGTCATGCGTGTAGAGAGAGTAGAGCAGGGGACTCAGCACGCAACCCTGGGGGAGCCGGTACTGAGGCTTAGGGCCGTGGATGTGTGATGGCCCACCCTGACTCTCTGATACCTCTCTTCAGGTTGGCTCGAGCTGTGCTGTAAAGTTCACTGTCACCAGACCTGAAGGCGGTGTTTCTCTGCTGCAGCAGCTGCTGCACCTCCCGGTTCATCCAGGGTTTCTGGTTAGGGTAGATGCGGATCTGTTTGTCTACAGTGATAGTGTCTATGCAGTTTTTAATGTAACATAGTATGATATCTGTGAACAGCTCCAGGTCCTGATGTTCAAAGACTTCCCAGTTGGTCTTGTCAAAACAGTCCTGCAGCTCTGGGAGGCTCCTCCGGCCATGTGGCAACAGTCTTAGACAGGATGGGAGCAGTTTCCCTGATGGGGGGGCGTTAGAGAGGAAAAGACTGGGAAGCGGTGGTTTGAATGGCTTCTTCCGTAGCCTTACTAGCGCTCCGGCTCTGCCACCCCGCTTCTGCTTCCTCTCCCTCCGCCGCCTGCGCCCCCTCCCCGCCGGGATGATAATCCACGGAGAGCCGAGCCTCGCTACGTCCACCGGGATCGTGTGTGAGCTGAGAAACTCACGTGTTACTTTCCCTTCGGAAAATAATCCGATCCTCAGGATATCATGCCGGCTGAAAGTGATATCCGCTCGGCAAAATGTGCACAAAACAAACACATGTACACAAAACAACATCCAAAAAACGCTCCGACTGGTGGACCGCTGAGCTGCTGCAACTGTGTGCGCAGCCATCTTCCGCCATGTACAGTATAATTATGTATGTACAGGATAAAAACAAGACAGATAAAGAAATCAAATGTTGTGTTCAACAGGTTTTTTCACAGCCCCGGTGCGAGCAGTCTACCACTTTGAGTTCCGCATTCATGGACCTGGACATCCTTCAGATGCTACTGCTGCTGCGCTGGTTAAGAATGGAACTCATGTTTTTGCGGCGCATGGAAATCAGACTTCAGGGTCTGTTAATACTGCTAATGGTGTCACATTGTTATTAGAGGTTGGAGATGTTGTGTTTTTGCAACAGTGTCAAAACACAAGGATTTCTGGCGGTTATCATCACTGTACTACCTTTAGTGGCCGCCTTCTTTTCACTCTGTGAGAGTTCTTCAGTTCTCTGATACTCACGCAGTTGATTATCAGAATGTATTTTTGTATTTCAGTTTTCTAATTGATGTAAACACAGTCTCGCTATTAAAGTTTTATTTTCAGCTGCATCTGTTTCTGGATTTGCATGAATGTGGTAACTACAGGGACCTAGTTCAAGCCGACGTACCAGCTTTATGCTCACTCATCACCGGTGGATGGTTTATTCCAGTTACTCCATCTGCTTATAGGACTTGCTGCTGCTTTTAAATCTCTACCGCCTCCCCAGCTCTTCCTGTAGGCTATAATTCTAGGAAAGGAAAATCATTTTAATCACCCCCAATATAAGTATGTCTTCCTTAAAATAGTGGATTTATTTAGATCGGATTCTCTAATCTAAAGTGTTTTAGCAGTAGGAAAACTGTTGAACTCTTCATCACATGACTTGTCTGATTGAACTATACACTGTAACAGGGAGTAATGGATTTTTTTATTTTTTAATGAAAGCTGAACGTGATTGATCACATGTTTGTTCTTTTCAATTAATTGTGGTGGTGTATAAAGATAAAATCATAAATAATAAATACAATAAAACAAAACTCAGTTGTTGTCATTTTAAAATAAAATTTCATACAGCTGACTCTTCCCTTTTCCCAGAAACAGCTGCCTGCTGAGGGACAGCTGGTCCCCACTATTGGTGCTGAAGTGTATTAAAACTAATCAGGAAAAGTAAAAACACACACACACTAAACAAGCATGAAAGTGTAGCAGCATCAGCGGGTACTGACTGTCTAAAGTCTGTGTGACTGTCGAGCTACTTGCGTTTTTGCAGTTAATTCTTCCACCTCGTGGAAACAAGTTTCAGACTTACAGTTTTAGTCCAGTGTAGTACTGCCTAGTGGTCGCTAGATGACAGCAGACGACATCAGATAACAGAGTCGTTGGGTCGTTTTTCCTTGACCACTTTAAAGTTTGGCTACATGTTTGCTGTGCTGCTAATAAGAATGATCATAAACACAGGATATGAAATTACTGACATCTATGAAAAGAAGAACTTGTTTAGTTTAGACAGCCAACGAGCTTTAATGGCAGTAAACCCTGATCACTGTAAGTCATTACTTACATTAATTCATTGATTAATTTTTTTTTCAAATCCATTTTGATGTATTTAAATAAAAAAAAAATTAAAGCGAAAAGCAGTGATGAACGTCCCTCCACCCTGGTGCACGTTCAGGCTGCAGTGGAAGTTTGTATGACTTCATGTAGATTCTTCAGGCCTGGACATTTAGCGGATGAAACCACCCACGACTCTCTATATCAAACCATTCAAAAGTTATGGTAGAAAGTAGGAACTATCAGATATCGACCAATCAGAAGAAGGGGCGGGGCTAATTTGCACCAATTTTGTTCAAGGACTCAAAACCGAGTCCGATGACACCACCCACGACTCTTTATACCAAACCATTCAAAAGTTATAGCAGAAAGTAGGAACTATCAGATATGGACCATCAGATGAAGGGTGGGCGCTTTTTGGCCTCTATCGTCACCACGGTAACGCTTTTGACTGAGAAAAGTAATGCGTGGTGTCGGAGGATGGAGACGCACATTTTGGGTGCACATTACGGTTCGGGCCCTATTAACGGCCGAAGGAATGGCATAAATTTTGCCAAAATTATGCGATTAATTCAGAATGTTCAAAATGGCCGACTTCCTGTTACAGATATTTAATGATATTAAATACCCGGGGACCAGATATTAAATACCCGGGGAACAAATATTAAATAGATTTTTGGAACAGGGAGATGGAATAGGAGCTTGCTCCGTCCACTCCAGCATCGACCGGGTGTTGCAGTTTCTCCAGGAACGGTGTTAAATATAAACTTAAGGAACGGTGTTAAATATAAACTTAAGGAACGGTGTTAAATATAAACTTAAGGAACGGTGCATCCTCCTTAAAGGTTAAATATAAACTTAAGGAACGGTGCATCCTCCTTAAAGGTTAAATATAAACTTAAGGAACGGTGCATCCTCCTTAAAGGTTAAATATAAACTTAAAGGAACGGTGCATCCTCCTTAAAGGTTAAATATAAACTTAAGGAACGGTGCATCCTCCTTAAAGGTTAAATATAAACTTAAGGAACGGTGCATCCTCCTTAAAGGTTAAATATAAACTTAAGGAACGGTGCATCCTCCTTAAAGGTTAAATATAAACTTAAGGAACGGTGCATCCTCCTCTCATGTTAAATATAAACTTAATTCTGATTATAAACCATGAGTTTCTTATTTATCATCCGGGTGATATTAGGATTTATCTAGTTAGCTGCGGTTGATCTGAAACTGGTAGAAAACGAGTGGATGGAAGTTTATTCCATGTTGGTTGTTCTGCAGTTCACTCTTTTGTCCACTAGAGGCCGACAGAGCGCTAAGTGGTTTTAAAGCCTGGTAAACAGCAGACATGAATCTTCTTTACGTGTAAGAACATAAATTCAGTAAGCAGATTAATAGGTACATCTTATTTTAGCTTTGACCTGTATTAAAACCTATTAAAATTCCATTATAAATCAACCATATAAAATAAATAATCCCCAAATATAAAAGTGGAGACAAACATCAGTTCACTAACTACAGACCCATTTCCTGCTCTCACAGTTTTCTAAGACATTAGAAAAATGATATGTAACAAGGTTAGACTGCTTCATAGAAAAAAATCAGCTACTCAGTAAACATCAGTATGACTTAAGTTATTTTCCATCTAACTTCTCCAATTTTACATTTCTTTCTTAAAATTCCAAATCGCTGAAATTCCACATTTACTGTTCAAATATTGAAAAGAGGCTGCAGCCAGATGAGCCTCTAACGGCTAACTGTGCTGGCAGTGAGACGTATTGTAACTATTAAAGTCTTCAGACACTTCTGCCGTATGAACTGTTTCTACAAAGTGTATTTAATTTACATCTTTTCTCAACTGTACGTGTTTATTGTGCTGAGCAGTGGGAAAGCAGCTTTTCTAGGAAGTACTGGTTTGCTTCGCAGCATTATTTTCCATGCCAACTAGAAGTTGAGTTTGATGTGAACAGGGATAGAGGGGGGTCAGGGCTGCCAGAGTCCTGACTCCTCCCCAGATAGGTGGTCCTCCCACTTCTTGACCTTTGCATCCTGGCAGGTCGGAGGTTTGACCTCATGATCCTCTAGGGTCAGTTATCTATGTCCCTCAGATCCCCCGGATCCCCCCTCCCATCACCTTAGATTAGAAGGGGCAAAACCTGTTAAATTCTGTCTCCTATCTGAGTCAAGGACCACAGAACTCTCCTATTTCAAAATTTTCTTATTTCAACCCAAGTGGGTTATGGTTTTATTAAAGTAACAACACACGAGTTAATAACATAACGGTCCAGTAACAAAACGGATAGTCACATAACGGTCCTGGCCGTTCATGCTCGGATGTCTCACACACAAAACTGTCGGTGCAGCAACTCTCCTGCAACATAAAACAGTAGTCCTCAGTGAACTTTTATAATGTATATAAACAATAAGTCATAGTTACAAAAAGTCGGACCGAAGGGAGCATTCCATCAAATAATGCCTTATCAACTGCTGTTAAGCTCTATTGTCCTCAAAATAAAATGAAATGCCAGAATGATGCCAGAAAATTGTCTCCAGATGAATCATATAGTCTCCAGGAGATTCTTAATCTTTTTGTTTGCTGCAAAGCAAGTGTATGCTCGTCCACGGAGACAAAATAATGTGATTATTTAATTTTAACTCCAAATCTACCAAGCCAATTGCGAACTGGTCGGTATCCTGAAATGGATCTGCAAGACCATCAGCAGCTTTCACCATTTTATTTATTTATTTATTTATTTTATTTTTTTTTACCCTTCTTTTTCCATCTTCCTGTTTACTCCTCTTCCTCATTCAAAGTAATCAGAATGTATTTATAAAAGTCTTAAGAAAAACTGTAGGATAAATACCGATCCGTAAACTACACATAAAAAAAAACTCACTAAACATTAAACACAAACTTCAGATCATCTATATGTGGGTTTGTGTCAGTGCATTTGTGTAAATTATTTCTCCTCAAACTACACTAACCAAACCCAATTGGTGCATTTCAAATGAACTCCCAACCTAAATGATGGCAGCACTGATCACAAATGTACTGTACACATTTTCAGTGTGAATAGGCTAGTATGCACTCAGAGTTCTTCTTTTCTAAAAAGATTGTTCAACGGGTTTGTTTCTTCTCCATACAACCCTTTCTGTGTAAAATGTCACTGACATGCAATTGACAGTAGGCTCATGAACACGCCCTTCTACTGTATCTAAAAATACAGCGGCGCTCATTTTACGGGACGAAACCCAACCTGATGAAGCTGTCAATCATCAGTACGTAATTTTACAACAGACAAAATAAAGAAATATGATTGACATGTTTCATGCTTGTATAAAAGTAAAATCCAACCTTGCACATATCAAAACATACAGAGACCCGGTCAAATACAGTATTGCAAAGAAATCTGCAACCATTTGAAATGGTGAATTAACCCCATTTGAAAATTCTACGATTCTATGCCTCCATTCAGGGCTTAGAATGATAGGAAAAATGACTATATTTTTCCATTTCTGTTTTTTTTCCCAAGAGGAGAACTTCTCACTTCACCTCTGAAACCCCCATTTTTCCGCAGACAAAAAAGTCTCTCTCAGACACAGAGCCTGCAGCCGCTCGTAAAACGCTGCACCCAGGCTGGAGCCTTACACACACACACACAGCTGCAGCCGTCACACACAGACACAGAGCTGCAGCTGTCATGACCTTTGGCCTGCTGCAGCCCCGCAGCAGCCTTCTTCCCTCTCCAGTCTCTCATCAAATCACCTCTCTCCATTCCATTTTTACAGGTTCGCAACTTTCTGGTTTTTTCTTCTAGTCTTAAATTAGTTGATTTTCTAATCATTTAAGTTTCATTTATTATCTCGCAACATTTTGTCTCCATTTTTCTTCATCTAAAGTTTAGGGACGTCTCCCCATCAGCTCTATTTTAGCCAGTTATTTTTGCTTTCTTAAGTTTCTCTTTTTTTGACAGTTTGGTTTTAGCCTGATCTTTTAGTGAACAATTTAAATTTTGCTTCACAATTGTGGTAACCCCCAACATTGAACATAGACAGTTTCCTGTCATAAACATCAGACAAGAACATTAGACAAGACATTAAACAAGACGAACATTAAACAAACACCATTAAAAATCATTCCCAAGAAACCTCTCGTCACCTGGACTCCCGGAACAGCGCAGGATCAACTTGGCCCCGTCCCTGAAGTCGGAGCGGCTGTCGACGGGTTTAGATGGACTGTTGGATCCTACGCCGCTCCAATCGTCACAGCTTGAGATCCCGGATTTCGGCACCAAATGTTAAGGTCCTCAAAAATTAATAACTTAGGAAAGACACAAAAGACTGTTGGAATGATCTTTAAGGCCTTCTGCGCAGAAGGGAAGCAAAGTCGGAGCCCTGCAGAGCAACATGGCTCTCTTAGGCTCTCGACGAAATGCTTGCTGGCTCCTCCTTTGCATCACGCTTTTATTGAGAAACTGTGACAGGAACTTTACCATATTAGGATAGTCAGCAGTTCAATAGACAGACAATGAACAGACGTTGGGGTTACAAAGACACACATGTGACTTGGCAACAGGCATCCTTAAAAAACAAAGGTCAAGGGGTCAAATGGCTTCCTGACTAAAAACAGGAACTCTGAACAGATGCGCCAAAAGACAATGGGACAGTTGTGGGACAGCCGACCCCCCTGAAAGAACTTAGGAAGTGGCTGCCTGTGTAACTTATCTGGTGATGTGGGGACTATCGTGTCCTTCACGTGGTCGTGAACTTATTGTTGACGTCGTTTCCTCATATTCTGCACTTCACTGCATCACCAGTGAGTGTCGCCAACGGACAAAACCTCAGAAAAGTGCGTCCACCAGCCTTAATGTGTGAATGAAAGACCGCAACTTTCTACGTTTAAATAACTTTTTGAACATCTGACGGGGGTTTTTTTTGCTATTGATGAATTTTACTAAATATCCATACAGACTGTTAACACTGTTATGATCTTTTTAATAAATATGATATGAAAAATGATATATTCCTGTACGATTAAGTCTTTTGACAAATCGTCCTCAAACCTGTTAGGCTTGACAAGTACAATCCAAACAATTCATTGTGCCAAGTTTGGTGTTAATGGAGACTTCAGGTAAAAGGGTACTGAAATTTATTAAATGTACAGAAATTGCCAAAAACAGTGGATTTAACATCAAAATATAAAGAAATATTAAAAGGGGCAAATTTAGAAAAGCATTCAAGGAATCGATCCTGAAAGTTCAGCTCTCAAGGACAAATGGTTGATTACATATATAATACATACACAGGAGTTAGCCAGTGGGAGGAACATCTTCCTAGCTCACATCAGGAATATAGTGACTGCTGGGTATTTCCTTCTTGGAGACTCTACTTATCCTTTGCAGGACTGGCTCTTGAAACCATTCCATTAAACAGTCTTTAAGCACAAAGTCAACCGAGTACGAATGGTTGTGGAAGATGAATTCAGCAGGTTTCCTTCTGTGATGTCCGACTGGTGAAATGAATGGTGATGACTTCCTGTCCACTACATAATCTGTGTGAAAGTCATGGAAAGACGTATGAAATGTTGAGGAATTTATCAAAAACCAGTTCAGAAGTCCGCTTGTGGTGTAGTGAGTTGTATTCAGTAGCCGGCGGTGGGCATGACCAGCACAGATCAGGTCTGAATTGGTGTGCCGACTCAGAGTGGCTCGACGTCAAGACTTTTATACAGTAAATTCAAAGCGCAAAAAGGCAGGGAATACACAAGCCAAGTGACAGACGAAAAGCAATTCACAGTTGGATGTGATCTGTGGCCAAATGTCCCCATCGGGCATTTGGCCTGACTGTCACTAACTTCTAAATTACCCATAGGGTGTTCTCGTGATTCAAGTCTGTTTGAAGCAACTTCCCAGGTGTCGTTGGTGCTTCTTTAGCTGACTTGATGTGGTAAAAGCTGCCTCACACTGTTCACATCTGAACGGTTTATCTCCAGTGTGAATACGTTGGTGAGTCATTAGATTACCTGATGTGGTAAAAGCTGCTCCACACTGTTCACATCTGAATGGTTTATCTCCAGTGTGAATACGTTGGTGAGTCCTTAGATGGATTTGTTGGGTAAAAGCTGCTCCACACTGATCACAAGTGAACGGTTTATCTCCAGTGTGAATACGTTGGTGAGTCCTTAGATGGATTTGTTGGGTAAAAGCTGCTCCACACTGATCACATCTAAACGGTTCATCTCCAGTGTGAATACGTTGGTGAGTAATTAGATTACCTGATGTGGTAAAAGCTGCTCCACACTGATCACACCTAAACGGTTTATCTCTAGTGTGAACACGTTGGTGAGTCATTAGACTACCTCGTTGGGTAAAAGCTGCTCCACACTGATCACACCTAAACGGTTTTTCTCCAGTGTGAACACGTTGGTGAGTCCTTAGACTACCTCGTTGGGTAAAAGCTGCTCCACACTGATCACAAGTGAATGGTTTTTCTCCAGTGTGAATACGTTGGTGAATCTTTAGCGTTCCTGACTCAGTAAAAGCTGCTCCACACTGATCACACCTAAACGGTTTTTCTCCAGTGTGAACACGTTGGTGAGTCCTTAGACTACCTCGTTGGGTAAAAGCTGCTCCACACTGATCACAAGTGAATGGTTTTTCTCCAGTGTGAATACGTTGGTGAGTCCTTAGATCACTTGAAGTGGTAAAAGCTGCTCCACACTGATCACAAGTGAACGGTTTATCTCCAGTGTGAATACGTTTGTGAATCTTTAGCGTTCCTGACTCAGTAAAAGCTGCTCCACACTGATCACAACTGAACGGTTTTTCTCCAGTGTGAACACGTTGGTGAGTTCTTAGACTATCTTGTCTGGTAAAAGCTGCTCCACACTGATCACAAGTGAACGGTTTATCTCCAGTGTGAATACGTTGGTGAATCTTTAGATAACTTGATGTGGTAAAAGCTGCTCCACACTGATCACAGGTGAACGGTTTATCTCCAGTGTGAATCATCTTATGTTTTCTCAGACCTGATGAAGTGGTGAGGACTTTCTTGCAGTGATCACAACGAAAACTTGTGGGTCTCTCTTTGCCTTTATGTTTCTGTAAGGACAGAGAAGAAGAATTAAATCATCTTGTTGGCCGACTCTCAAAAGCTTTTCAGTTTCTATAAAGTGCTGTCCGTCTAAAGTGCCGTTATTGACAGCCAGAAACCTTCAGATGAAACATCTCAGTACGTCAAATCAAAAGTGTAAATGGTTAAAGCTTCTAACATGAAAACCATCAAAATAGTTCATTAATAGGGATGGGTATTGATAAGATCTTCCAACCATTTTTCATTCTGCTTAACGATTCGGTTTTTATCAATTCCCTTATCAATTCTCATTTGGGAATAAAGAGTAAAGAAAGAAAAAATTCCTACAGATACAATAGGGCCTTCGCACTGTAATTTTCAATATAATTTAAATATAATTGTTGATTCTATAATCTGACCTTGACAGGGCAGCTTGGCAGGCCGCTCCAGTCACAATCTCCCTGGTGGAATGAAAACAAGGGACTCTGCCCCCACTAACCCTCCCCTCTCCCAGGAACATCTGTGGACCCGTTTCAGAACTGTACCAGGTCTGTGGACCTGGATCAGAACTGTACCGGGTCTGTGGACCTGGATCAGAACTGTACCGGGTCTGTGGACCTGGATCAGAACTGTACCGGGTCTGTGGACCTGGATCAGAACTGTACCGGGTCTGTGGACCTGGATCAGAACTGTACCGGGTCTGTGGACCTGGATCAGAACTGTACCAGGCCGTCTGATATCATCAAGGACATTGGCTGAGAGCAGCTCTGGGGCGAAGTTTCACAGACTTACCGCTCACACACACTTGCTGATAACCACACCTCCCTCCAAAGTCAACGCCTTCCTCGGCTCCCCCTCTTATCAGTCCTGGTCAATTCAGCACACCTGATTCTAGTTAAACTACTACAAACTCATTAGCTTGTCTGATTAACATCTAAAACATGCTGGATAGGGGCTCTCAAGGACCAGGATTCGGCACCCCTGATATATATCAACTTTTAACCTTTTATAGGACGTGATTAGTTCATGAGTTTTAGGATGCGCCACCATCTGTCATGCCGCACTCCTGAAGCAACCTCTCTCGGAAGAGCCACTGCCTTTAATAGGCACAATGTGGGGGAGTTCTTCGATGTTGTGCTCGCCCATGTGAACTCTGAACTTATAAAATGTATGAACACTTTGTGAATGTGTATATTCAACTTTGAAACGGCTCAGCTGAAAATCGGCTGTAATGTGCCTCCAAAAATGGCCGACCTGGCCGCGTGTCCGGCCCGGACCGGGTGGCCGGGGATTGCCTGGGTCGCGGTCCGCCGCCGCGGGATCCCTGGCTGCTTCTTTCCGCGCCGTGGGGGCCCCGCCCGCGGGCCCCCTCGGCCGCCGGGTGGGGGGGGGGGGCCTCGCAGGCGGTGGGTTGCCTCCCTCCTACTTCTCCCCTCTGTGGGGTTGCCGGTGGCCTGGGTTCCGGGCTCTTCCTTGTCGGCCTCTGGTCTCGCAGGTGGCGGGGTTGCTCCCCCCCCTCCCCCACTATAGATACACTTCAGGTGGAGCCTTGTTTGGTTTATTACACACACACAGTCATTTAGTCACACACACACACACACACACACACACACACACACACACACACACACACACACACACACACACACACACACACACACACACACACACACACACACACACACACACACACACACACACACACACACACACACACCTGCATGCTGGCTCTCTAGTTTTTGGGTTTAGGTAGCGGTAGCGATAGCTTAGCTCAGACTGCGATCAGATCTCAAGATTTAGGTCGATTGCTGTTCGTGTTTTGGTTGGCTCCGTGCCGGTTTCGTGCCTTGTTTGTGGTTTTTTGTTGCAGATTTCCAGTGCTTGACGTGTGTCTCCGTGTGTTCCTGCTTCCTGGATTGGCAGTGGATGTCGTCACCCCCCCCCCAAAAAAAAAAAAAAAAAAAAAAAAAAAAACACTGGGTTTGTATGTGTATATTTATGTATGTGTACGCATATGTGTGCGTATATATATGTATATATTAAATATAGTAATAATGCACATATATACACTTTTGGTTTCTACCGTCATGGTATCAATCAATAATATGTGTGCAGACAAGGTAAAAAAAAAAAAAAAAAAAAAAAATGGCCGACCTGAACTACAACCCCCAGCATGCCTTGCGTGGGGCGGGTGGCGCCTACAAGCGGCGCGCATCCAATCGCAATGAGGCACCGATGACGTCACCGCAGCGCGCGTAGGATCAAAACGCAGCGCTGCGCGTTCTTCTCTCTCTTTTTTTCCTTCATCAACCAGTGGGGGTCAGTTCTTCCACCTTTGGCTCCGGGCCAAAGGGACCACGCCCCCCCAAAGGGGGGGATCTGCGGCGTGGTCTGGCCGGAGGATCAGCGAGGACCCGCGGCGCAGACAGCGCCGGCTGCATCTCTCTCTCTCTTTTTACTCTCTCGCTTCTCCGCTTCATCTCATCCGAGCTGGATCGTTTGGCTCTGGGCCAAGATCTCATCTTCCTTTCTCCCCCCGGCTGGGGGGAGGTGTAAGGCCCCCATCGGGCTGCTCCGTTGGACCTGCAGCCCGTTGAAGCCCGGGTGCGCGGAGCCGCCCCCATCAGCTCTCGGTCTCAACTTTTCATCCAGAGTCCTGCTTCACGTATCCCCGGTCCCTGGGAGCTGGAAAGGGGGGGGAAGCCGCTTCGAAGCTCGGCCCCGGCCCAGGGTGAGACCCGTTCCTCTGTTCTAACCTCTCTCTCTGCTCTTAAACTTCACCTGAAAGGACCTGTGGACAGCCTGCTCCGCGCAGAACCGAGACGCATCCCGCCGCCCCGTCCGGGGCCACGCGCTCAGGCCGACGGACACCCGCACTGGAAGAAGTGGACAGGCCCCGCGCGCCCCCGAGACGACGTGATAGCCTCCGGACCGGGGGCTGGAGCGCCGGCTGCTTCAGCTGTACCCCCGTCCTCTCGTGATTCCAGAGTCAGGAGGAGGAGCGGGAGAGGCGGGAGGACTCTCTTGGATCGGACTCCGACCAAAGACCCGGCAGGAACCCCTGATCGGCACCCGGAGACCCGAGGAGGCGTGAGGTTTTGAGACCTGGGTGTATGAGTTTAACTGGGAGTGTTACAGAGCTAAATCTGTGTTCAGAGCTGAGATTACATCAGCATCATTATCAGGACTGTTGTCATTAATTTGTAGTCACTACTTTCTGCTAGTCATTCATGTTTTAAAGCGCCGTTTCGCCAGTTGATCACGGTTTAAACACCGGGATCGCCATCCGTTCTAATTGCACGTGGCGTGGTTACAGTTCCGCCATCTTTAAAAGACACAGCCATCTTTATGCAGCCACAATATTTTAAACCGTACATGTTCGTGATATCATTTTTATTATTGCTTTGATTTCTTTTTTTTTTTTCATTCCATGCATTTAACTTTCAGGTCATATTTTTCTATTGATGTTTTTCTAGTTAATTAATTGTTTTATAATACTTAAGTTCTGCCATCAGGTTTATTGGGGGTGTTGCGTTTATCATCTTTTGACACCTGTATGTAAATAAATCCTGATTGATTTTTAATGAGTGGTTGTTGTTATTTCATGCAAGATTTGGTCACAAATTGATTTGTTTAAGCAGAGCCTAGTGTTCGGATATCACGCCTTCATTGTTATTCTGTAAGATATAGTAAGATTTGCTGTTCTGCAGGATAATTCAAATCATATTGAGACTGATTTTCTGCTGTTTAGTTATCCAATTTCCCCCGAAGTAAGGCATCGGGGGTGGTGCCCCTACGAGAATTATCATTTTGATAATACAATTTGATAAATAGTCAACTTTATTAATTATTAATAATTATTAATAATATTCATTAATAGCCTTCGATAACTGGACAGCCAAGCTACCCGAGTTGCACAACATCGATAACCTCACTTCAGTGATGGACAGGTAACATTATGATTGATAGACAAGGCCTACCACATAAACGGACTAAATCTGCAACCTCAAACTGCTTTAAGCTTCTTTGATTAACAGCACTAATTTTGAATGTTATTTCAGGTACAGTTTCCCTCCACACATGATCTATAACATGGATGAAACTGGTGTTACAACAGTGCAGACACCGAAGCAAATTGTAACAGAAATGGGGAAGAAGCCAGTGGGTTCTGTAACATCTGCTGAAAGAGGGGAGCTTGTCACTGTGGCCTGTGCAGTAAATGTCACTGGAAATGCAGCCCCACCCATGTTCATCTTTCCCCGTGTCCGTTTCAAGGACCACTTCATCAGGGGATCACCAGCAGGATCCATAGGTCAGGCAACAAAATCTGGATGGATGAATGAAGAAGCCTTTGTCATCTTTCTGGAGCACTTCATACGTCACACAAACTGCTCTATTGATCACCCAGTTCTGCTGATTCTTGATAATCATGAATCTCACATTTCACTGAAGGCTGTGAAAATTGTGTGTAGAAACCTTGGTGTTGTTTTCGATCAGGATTTGTCGTTTAAACCATATGTCAATCAGGTTTGTAAAATAGCATTTTTCCATCTCCGTAATATTACAAAGATTAGGAAAATCCTCTTGCAGAGTGATGCAGAAAAACTAGTTCATGCGTTTGTATCTTCTAGACTAGATTACTGTTGTGTGTTATTAGCAGGATGTCCAAGTAATTTGCTGAATAGGCTCCAGCTGATCCAGAATGCAGCAGCACGAGTACTGACAGGAATTAGCAGGAGAGACCACGTCTCTCCAGTGTTAGCGTCGCTCCATTGGTTACCCGTAAAATTCAGAATCCAATTTAAAATTTTATTACTTGCGTATAAATCCCAAAACGGCTTAGCTCCGCATTATTTGCAAGACCTGATAGTGCCTTATGTTCCTGGCAGAGCTCTCCGTTCTCAGGGTGCATGTTTACTCGTAGTTCCTAGAGTATCTAAATGTAGATTTGGAGGGCGGGCGTTCTGCTATCAGGCACCATTACTATGGAACCAACTTCCAATCTGGGTTAAGGAGGCTGACACCACCTCCACCTTTAAAACTAAACTTAAAACATTTCTGTTTAGTAAAGCCTATAGTTAGTGTTTAGTAAACCTCTAGCGGGTGTTGGTAAATCTCTAGGTAGTGTAAACTCTAGTGTGTTAGAGTCGCTCCTGTAGTTTCTTGTGCTGCCCCCCCCCCTTTCTCTTCTCTTTTTTCTTGGTCCAGCATCCTCTGCGGGTGGCGAAGAGCATCTCTGAATGCAAAACACCGGATCCTGCAGCGTGGGAGTGAGGGGGGCAGGGTAACGGCCCCTTTTGGGAGGGGGGGAAAGTTCGTCCCTCAAGATTCCTCTCCCTTGCCCTGCCCCTTTTCAACCTTTCCCTGACCCTGCACCCCAACATGGGACTTGCTGATTGGGCCGGAGCTTCGGGAGCTGCGTGCTGGCCTGCGGTCCCCACCCCTGGTCATCCCGTTGCTGCTTCCACCTGCCTGCTGTGCTGTTGCCGTTCCTGACCCACCAGTCTGGCCCTCGGCAGGAGGGTCCCCCCTTATGATCCAGGTCCTGCTCAAGGTTTCTTCCCTCCTAAAGGGGAGTTTTTCTTGCCACTGTTTGGCTTAAGGTTTTTCTCCCACTAGGGGAGTTTTTACCTGCTATTGTTTATGTAATAACTGCTTGGGGGTCATGTTCTGGGTATGGGTCTCTGGAAAGCGTCTAGAGACAACTTTTGTTGTATTAGACGCTATATAAATAAAATTGAATTGAATTGAAAACTGCAAAGGAAAATGGTGTTGTCATGCTCACTCTGCCACCTCACACCTCCCATCGCTTGCAACCCTTAGACAAAACAGTCTATGGACCACTGAAGACCTACTACAATAGAGCCATGGATGGTTGGATGCGTACAAACCCTGGTAAAACCGCAACAATATATGACATTCCAGGACTTGTGAAGGAAGCAGTCATGTCAGCAATGACACCGAGTAACATCATCTCAGGATTTAAAACAACAGGCATATTCCCTTTTAACAGGGATACCTTTCCAGATGAAGATTATGCCCCATCCATGGTCACAGACAGGCCAAATCCCGAGGAGCCAGCAAACAGAGCTGACCTGCCTGTAAAATCAACTCATGCCATGAGTCCTGATTGCTCAGCAGTTCCAGACCTAGAGATGCCACCTGCTACTTTATCTGAACCATTGAACAGAATCATCAGTCCTGAACACTCATCCACAAGTGATGCTACTGGTTCTCCTGACCATTTGGGGTATGTGTCCCCAGAAGACATACTTCCCTTCCCTAAAGGCACACCAACTAAACCTAGAATAAAAAGGAAGAAAGTGAAAACTAAAATCTTGACCGACACTCCAGAAACCCTGGAGCTGGAGAAGGCACACAATGACAGAGAAAATAAAAAGACTAAAAAGCAGAAGAAAAAGACTCTGAAACGGTCGAAACAAATCAGAACCAAGAAAAAAACTGTTGTCTACAGTCGCTCAGATGATGATAGTGACAAGAATCTGTCTGCTGGGGACTTCGTCATTGTGAACTTTGCAGGTTAAAAATAATCCTATTATTACATTGGAATGGTGGAGAACGTTGAGGGCACTGACATCAGTGCAAAGTTTCTGAGGCGAATTCAATTTGTATAATAGTACAACATACAGTACATGTTTTGTATTACTCTTATTTCTCTTTTCTTTTTTTTTTGACTGCTATATTATGCTGAAGAGGCTCTGAGGCGTGAGCAATATTTTTGTTTTCCTCGTGAGATTATTTTTTTCCTCTGCAGCTACAAATAGAGTTAATATCTTTTCCTCAACAAACTATGTTTTAGTGCTGGGCGGTATGACCAAAAATTTATATTACGGTATTTTTCAAAATTATATCGGTTTCACGGTATATAACGTTTTTTTTTTTTTTCATGCACAACTGGGTGTTAACCACATTTTCTAATGATTTGGAAAGGAATTGCTGCAGTAAATTGGCTCAGAATGGCCTATTTTACTGTCATGAGGAGGAAATATTGTAGAAAAACATTAATGTCCACACTAGTATAAATACAGGTTTGCATGGCCTCAATGATGCCGTTTACAATGAGGTGACAGCACTTACGATTTAACGCAGAACCATAAATCAGGCTTCACAGCGCGACTCACTGTGAGCCCGGCTCGTACTCCTCGCCGTGCGCAGCTCCTCGCCAACTCAGCGCTCATATATTTAATAAATTTATAAAGCCCATATATTTATAAAGCCTGACTTGGCCGAGCCCTAACGCTGAGGCCATGGTAGATTTAGGTTACACGCAGACACGCGGCACTGTTGACTTTTCCCTGCCGGCTCTGCTCACTGCTCGCTCGCTAAACAGTCCCCTGTAACGCCCGCCAATGTAATAATGCCCGCAAACGTAATAAAAATATGCAGCTTTTAATGTAATAATCCTGCAAATGTAATACATTTCCCAAAAACGTAATAGTCGCTGCCTACTACAAACGTAACACGCAATTTCCCACAAATGTAATAACTATTACGTTTGTAGAGATTTATTACGTTTGTGGGGAAGTGAAAATCTTCAACTTTCAATGTTGTAATAACTTCCCACAAATGTAATAATGCAATGAATAATGGTTGTTGGTATGTATATATATGTTACGGTTAATGTAGAAAAACGGCTATTTTGCAAACTAGCCGGTGAATGTGTAAATTATAATAAAACCCATCAATCACTCTCGCAGCCTGCCCTGCATAATTAATGCTGTGGATGTGTCAGACCCGACACTTTTTTGGGGAGTGTAACGTTAGGCCAACTGAACTGTAGGCTATTCTGTAGTAACTGGACTATATCTACCAAATGAATTAAGTTTGCTTAGTTTGTTTTGGTTTAATCAATTTGTGCAAATGGAGGAGGAGGAGAGACCTCATCTCATCATGCGCTTCGGGTTTGCGCGATTCGGGTTTAGGAGCGCACCTTCATGAGAGAGACGCAACAACTGTTTGTCTGTTTTGGAGGTGGCAAAGAGAAGAATAGATATTTCCTCACAAAGACTGTTACACTGGATATTTGTGAGTACATTACCCAGACCTATGGTGTGCCCAAATTCAGAGCGCACAGAGCGCACAGAGCAGAGAGCGCTTTGCCAACTCGGTGGCAAAGCTGTATTCTGGGGTGCCAATGACGTGATCTGTAGTTTGCATTATTCGTTTTGGAATACTCAATTTAGATATATACTGCATGGGATTTGGACTCAGAATAATGGCTATAATTGCCACGGCATGCCACGGTCAGCTCGAGACAATTGTCTCGAGCTGACCGGAGCATCAAGACTGGAGAGATGATTAAAAATGATGTCCGAGCTGTCATGTTAGTCTATGTCCAAAATAACACTGAAAAGCTTGTCTGATTACGCTTTTAGTTCATCCATCCATTCAATACACGTAACTGACATTGATGTATTCACAGTGATTCATTATCAGCTGTAAATACTTGTGTACAGCCATTATTCTGAGTCCAAATCCCATGCAGTATATATCTAAATTGAGTATTCCAAAACGAATAATGCAAACTACAGATCACGTCATTGGCACCCCAGAATACAGCTTTGCCACCGAGTTGGCAAAGCGCTCTCTGCTCTGTGCACTCTGTGCGCTCTGAATTTGGGCACACCATAGGTCTGGGTAATGTACTCGCAAATATCCAGTGTAACAGTCTTTGTGAGGAAATATCTATTCTACTCTTTGCCACCTCCAAAACAGACAAACAGTTGTTGCGTCTCTCTCATGAAGGTGCGCTCCTAAACCCGAATCGCGCAAACCCGAAGCGCATGATGAGATGAGGTCTCTCCTCCTCCTCCATTTGCACAAATTGATTAAACCAAAACAAACTAAGCAAACGTAATTCATTTGGTAGATATAGTCCAGTTACTACAGAATAGCCTACAGTTCAGTTGGCCTAACGTTACACTCCCCAAAAAAGTGTCGGGTCTGACACATCCACAGCATTAATTATGCAGGGCAGGCTGCGAGAGTGCGGATGGGTTTTATTATAATTTACACATTCACCGGCTAGTTTGCAAAATAGCCGTTTTTCTACATTAACTGTAACATATATATATACATACCAACAACCATTATTCATTGCATCATTACATTTGTGGGAAGTTATTACAACATTGGCAGTTGAAGATTTTCACTTCCCCACAAACGTAAAAAATCTCTACAAACGTAATAGTTATTACATTTGTGGGAAATCGCGTGTTACGTTTGTAGTAGGCAGCGACTATTACGTTTTTGGGAAATGTATTACATTTGCAGGATTATTACATTAAAAGCTGCATATTTTTATTACGTTTGTGGTTTATTACGTTTGCGGGCATTACATCCCCTCACAAACAGTGTCCAGCGGCGCTACGTTCTGCCGCGCGGCGTTCCCAACGTTGTGTACGCTACTCACCGGTATTACGGTATATGAAAAATTCATATCATAAGAAAAATAAACACCGGTATTCGGTATGAACCGGTATACCGCCCAGCACTAGCCCAGACCTGAACACGGGTCGTCCCCACCGAGGAGGGGCGGCCCAGACCTGAACACGGGTCGTCCCCCGAGGGGGGGCGGCCCAGACCTGAACACGGGTCGTCCCACCGAGGGGGGGCGGCCCAGACCTGAACACGGGTCGTCCCAGACCTGAACATGGGTCGTCCCAGACCTGAACATGGGTCGTCCCAGACCTGAACACGGGTCGTCCCCACCGAGGGGGGCGGCCCAGACCTGAACACGGGTCGTCCCACCGAGGGGGGGCGGCCCAGACCTGAACACGGGTCGTCCCAGACCTGAACATGGGTCGTCCCAGACCTGAACACGGGTCGTCCCCACCGAGGGGGGCGGCCCAGACCTGAACACGGGTCGTCCCCACCGAGGGGGGAGGCCCAGACCTGAACACGGGTCGTCCCAGACCTGAACACGGGTCGTCCCCACCGAGGGGGGCGGCCCAGACCTGAACACGGGTCGTCCCAGACCTGAACACGGGTCGTCCCAGACCTGAACATGGGTCGTCCCCCGAGGGGGGGCGGCCCAGACCTGAACACGGGTCGTCCCCACCGAGGGGGGCGGCCCAGACCTGAACACGGGTCGTCCCAGACCTGAACATGGGTCGTCCCCCGAGGGGGGCGGCCCAGACCTGAACACGGGTCGTCCCCACCGAGGGGGGCGGCCCAGACCTGAACACGGGTCGTCCCCACCGAGGGGGGGGCCCAGACCTGAACACGGGTCGTCCCACCGAGGTGGGGCGGCCCAGACCTGAACACGGGTCGTCCCCCGAGGGGGGGCGGCCCAGACCTGAACACGGGTCGTCCCACCGAGGGGGGCGGCCCAGACCTGAACACGGGGGTGGACTCACCGCTCCGGTCTCGTCCTTCAGGGTGGAGATGCGGCCGCTCAGGAGGCTGAAGACAAACGGACAAGGAGGAGTTAGACAGTTCTGATCCAGTTAGTAACAAACACACCCAAGATTAAATGTTTTAATAATCCACTACAGCAGAAGATTAAATGTTTTAATAATCCACTACAGCAGCAGAAGATTAAATGTTTTAATAATCCACTACAGCAGCAGAAGATTAAATGTTTTAATAATCCACTACAGCAGCAGAAGATTAAATGTTTTAATAATCCACTACAGCAGGAGATTCAATGTTTTAATAATCCACTACAGCAGGAGATTAAATGTTTTAGTAATCCACTACAGCAGGAGATTAAATGTTTTAATAATCCACTACAGCAGGAAGATTAAATGTTTTAATAATCCACTACAGCAGGAGATTAAATGTTTTAATAATCCACTACAGCAGGAAGATTAAATGTTTTAATAATCCTCTACAGCAGGAAGATTAAATGTTTTAATAATCCACTACAGCAGAAGAAGATACGACTTTGACAGATCGGGGACAGAAACCACGACGTGCAAAAAGTGCAAAATAAAAAAAATAAAAAAAATTGTTATATATTATAGTATGGTGATATCATTTTCTTATACGTTATAATATTATAAAAATGATTATGTTATATTAGGATATTAGTATATGCTATTATAGTATTACATATATTACTTTATATTATAATCACTCACACACACATCATTGTAACTCCATGTCGTCTTTTGTTGTTGTTTATACCGTATGTTAATAAAAAAATAAAATAAAAAAACAACTTTATATCAGGTGTTTTTGAGAAAAACGAAGGAAATTGAGAAGATGGTCTCAATTCTGGTCCTACAGAAACGTTTTGTTAGGATTTCAACTGGATCAGAGTCACTCGCTTCATCTACTCCTTTATTTCACAAACTCCACATTCTTACTATTTATGATAGCAACATTTTTCAGATATGCATTTTTATTTATAAGATAAACTGAAGTGAAGGGAATATTCCTGGATAGTTCCAGACTTACTTTAAATTAAATCTTCATCAGATCTTCATCCTCCTAAATTTATCACTTCAGACGTCAATGTTCGGTGAGATTTAGGGACTAAATTGTGGAATGATTTTTCCCACCTGGCA
Organism: Cololabis saira; assembly: GCF_033807715.1. Lineage (NCBI taxonomy): Eukaryota > Metazoa > Chordata > Actinopteri > Beloniformes > Belonidae > Cololabis > Cololabis saira. The sequence goes on from NC_084590.1 coordinate 50,064,416, forward strand.
AAGACTCTTCCTCTTTGAAATGTTAATAAAGACGTTTGAAGGAACTTGACTGCTGTTTTGTAACTGTTTTCCCAACGTATTGTTGTTCATGTTTCCATGTTCTTTTTGTTTTTGTATGTTAATCTTGTGTTCTTTATAAAACATGACATTTTAATAACTTCAGTGGCTTCAAATGAGCCCATTGGGTTTTTTGCCTCTTCCTGCACCGTATAGTGTTTATCTTTGATATTTTCTTGTATACCTTTAAAACTGTGCAAAACTGTGTCGGACATGAGGCAAAAACCGCCCATAACTTTGCTTTTTTTTCCCTTTTTCTTTTAAATTCTGGTACAAATATGTAACTTTCTTTCATATTTCTGGAGTTTTAGTTCAAAAATACCAATTTGTTGGTTTGTGGGGAATGAAGTTTAGACACAAAGAGGTGAGAAACCCAGTTAAAGGTGGGCTCTCCATCCGTCCCTTGAAATACGGAATTGTTCCGTAATTGGGAATTAAAAGTTGCGTTCCGTATTGAACCAATACAGACACATATTATGCTCTTATTTATTTATGTCATAATAAACAGGTGAAGGTCGGAAAATTTGAATATACTGCAAAACTTAATTGGTAGTAAATTCAACTAAAGGTGAAACAAATATATTATTTTCCCACTACATTGAAAGTGAGATATTTCAAGCCTTTATTTGTTATAATTTTGGTGATTATGGCTCAGTTTATGAAAACCCCAAATTAAAAAATCTCTATATTATGAAATCAATAAACAATTCAATCATCAAAATAATAACAAATAAAGGTTTAACATATCTTGCTTTGCGTGTAATGAGACTGTGTAATATATTAGTTTCACCTTTTAAGTTGAATTATTGAAATAAATGAACTTTTACACCATATTCTAGTTGAATTATTGAAATAAATTAACTTTTACACCATATTCTAGTTGAATAATAATCAAAAAATAACAATTTGTTGGTTTGTGGGGAATGAAGTTTAGACATAAAGAGGTGAGAAACCCAGTTAAAGGAGAAAAGAGGATTCGAACTGTCCGATAATCGGCGCATGCGCGTTAGCCGCCGCTAGCCGCTGCTAGCCGCTGCTAACCGGGGCCTCACCTCTTCCCCCCCACGTTCAGGTGGATGATGTCCCCGCTCCTCGCCGGGCTGGACATCCTGGAAAACCCTCGAACCTTCCGATTAATCTGCAGAAAACACGGAACAATTATCTCATTTTAGACGGGGATAAACTCCCGCTTCCGGTCCCGATGAAGAACTTCCGGTTACAAGCGAGAAAACCTGGATCTGGATCAGTTAAAAACCTGGATCTGGATCAGTTAAAGACCTGGATCTGGATCCGTTAAAGACCTGGATCTGGATCAGTTAAAGACCTGGATCTGGATCAGTTTTTATTTTTGTGCAAGGATAAATGTCACATTTATTCATATTTAGTCTTAATCCTGAAGCATTAGAGAATTGATTAATCAAGTTAATAGAATTAGATCATTGGAGTTTATCTTTTAAGAGGAGTTTTGTGTCATCTGCTAGCTGGGAAATGTTTAATTCTCTACCAGGAATAGACATACCTTCCAGATTTTGATGGTTTACTGTATTATATTATATTATATATATATATATATATATATATATTATATTATATTATATTATATTGTATGAATTGACAACAGTTCAGTGACATAAACTAAAAGGTGATAAAGGGCAACTTTGACGTAACTCTGTTACTTTGGAATCTTTTAGAGGTGTTCATGTTAATCATTACAGAGCTGTTGATATCTCTATAAAACATGTTAATAACTTTAATAAAGTTGTGACTAAAACCAAATGCATTAAGAGATTGTAAAAGAAAGTTCTGCTCAATGGTGTCAAAGGCTTTATAAAAGTGTAAGAACAAGATAAAGCTTCAGCGTGTACTTCGGTTGCAGAATCCAGTAAATCTAAGGGTGCTTTCACACCTGTACCGTTTCAAGCAGTTGTTCCGATACAGGGAACGTTTCCCCCTAAAGATCGGATCGTTTGGTATATGTGAACACAGCAATCGCGCTCTGAAACGGTACAAAACAAGCGTTCCGAGATCGCCTAGGAGAGGTGGTCTCGGCCCGATTCCAATCGAGACCTGAAACGGTTCATTTTTTTTATTTGGAGTGAGAACATAATCCACACAGCAACCGATACAACTCCATTCATTGTGTATGTGCGACCGCGGCGCAAGGAGAGTCGGTGCAGCCTCCACCACCTTCTCTCCTATTGGACGTGCGAGATGTCTTCCCAGCACGGCACAAATTAAACTTTGTTTGAAATTAAACAATGTTCAATTCGGGCCGGGTTTGCGCAGCGCAAACCCGGCTGCAGCAGGCGGCCTCTCGTCCGCTGCCGGGCTCCGCTCTGCGCCGAGCGCACATAAATGAAAAAAAGCCTGATTTATGGTTCCGCGTTAAATCGACGCAGAGCCTACGCCGTACTCTATGCCGTAGGCTCTGCGTTGGTGTAACGCGGAACCATAAATCAGCCAAAGCCGCGGCTGCGGTCTGCGCTGCGCTGAACGGGGCGTGTGGTTTTTCCCGGGGTGCCGAAGAGGAAACTTCTTCCCCGTTCATTTGACTAATCAGAGAGCAGCTGGTTAGCGCATGGAATTTGTTAACAGCTTTGAAACGGTACAGACGTTTGCCTTGTGAACACAAACCCCACGAACGAGAAACGGAACAACTGTATCGGTTCAGCCCCTGAATCGGAACAAAACAAACGGGCCACAGGTGTGAAAGCACCCTAAAAGGATCTAATGTTACAGCTAATATGTCCATTTTTCATAAAGCCTGTTTGAGTTTCCACAATGATGGTATCTAGCCAATCTTTTAATCTGTTAGCATTGACTAATGCCAATATTTGTAATCAATTGTTAAGAGAGTTATAGGGCGTCAGTTTTCTATTGGATGGGTCTTTGTCAGGTTTGGGAATAAAAGAAATAATCCGGTTTCATTGTGGTTTCATCTCCCCTTGACTGATGCATCTTTATACAAACACATTCAAGGATTTTGAACAATTTCCCAAAAGTGAGTATGAAATGAAACAGATAATCCGTCGATACCTGGTGATTTTCTTTTCTTCATTAAGAACAAGTTATTTTTGATTTCAATAACAGAGAGGTCAGAGTCACAAGTGGATTTAACATTTTCATCAATTGAGGGAATATTAGGTTGGATTTTCTCAAGAAAGTCTGCACAATCTTTACATTGAAGTTAGAGTTATAGAGTTTTCCATAAAATTCAGAAACAAATTTATTTATCAGATGTTTATCATGTGTGTATTGTTTTTCTTTTTGTATTAATAAATGTGGCTTATTTCTCTTTCAGCTTTGAAGCTTTGTCTCGTTCCTTGTTCAATTATACATGTTTAGTTTGATTATCCACTTGAAATGATTGTTAATTACATTACTGGAACAGATAAGATCCCATTGAAAAAACCCTCAGGGAAAACCTTTAATTATAAATAAATAGCATCAATAACTGGAGTAAGTAGCTAAAACACAAAGGTTAGGAAGACGACAAAACCAAATGAGCAGAATGATCAGTGGAAGGTGGAGCTGCTTTAAGTTTCCAGAACAGACTCTTGGCAGGTACGTCGTCTAGTTGTTCTCCAGGTCCACGTGTCTGAAAGAGAAACACATTTAATATCAACCATATTAAAGTATAAACCACATTCTGGTTTTCTAAAGAATTCTAGAATGAGTTTTCCTCCTTCCTCCTCCGTTTGGTGTTGCAGTTCATTTATTCGTCCAGCAGATGGCGACATTTCCCCGAATCACCGCTCTGGGTTCTTTAGTTCTGCTTAAGCCTCGGTATTTACATTAAGTTCATGTGAGTGAAAGCGTTGCTGGAGAAATGTTTGTTCTGCTTTGATTCTCTTCTGTCTTAAAGGTAAATAAAAAGGAAGAGTTTGTAGTTGTTGGTGTAATGTCTCTTTCCTCCACTTGATGTCGCTGTGCCGGCTCTCCTGCAGCTGCCGGCGGAGCCCAGACCGGAAACAGAGGAATCACTTCATAGTTTCATCACATGGAATCACTTTACATTTGATTCAGAGATATTTGTATCATTTACTCCATCATTGTATTTCTGTTCCATCTATTTAAACCTGGTTGCTGTTTGTTCAGCAAGTTTGGATAATAAAGTTTTTATTTTTTTTAAAAAAGAGGTCACGTGGTTCCGGTTCCGTCCTCACAGTGGAGGTTTTGCAGACGAACTTTTAGATTGAAGATCTGCAGGATCAGAACCAGGACTAGGACTCGGAGATGGACCGGGACCAGGAGTCCAGCATCAGGACCAGAGCGGGATCTTCCTCTGGTCTGCAGGTCAGTGTTCAGGTCCAGGTTCTGCAGGTTCTGCAGGTCACAAACGTGTTTTAAACGTGTTTCCGTCTGAATGTGTGAATGTGGAGGAAACACGGACCAGCAGTTAAGGCTGATTTATGGTTCCGCGTCACACCAACGCGGAGCCTACGGCGTAGGGTACGCGGCGACGCACAACCTATGGTGTGCGTCGCTACGCCGTCGATTTAACGCAGAACCATAATTCAGCCTTTAGTGTTTTATTGTGATGTTGAAACGCATAATCTAAAGTTAAAACACACAATCTAAAGTTAAAACACACAATCTAAAGTTAAAACACATAATCTAAAGTTAAAACACACAATCTAAAGTTAAAACACACAATCTAAAGTTAAAACACACAATCTAAAGTTAAAACACACAATCTAAAGTTAAAACACACAATCTAAAGTTAAAACACATAATCTAAAGTTAAAACACACAATCTAAAGTTAAAACACACAATCTAAAGTTAAAACATACAATCTTTGTTCGTTCGTTTTTATTTATTTCGAACATGTATATATAAAAAAACAAGAAAAAAGATAAGAGAAACAAATACAGGTGGGCATTCCACCACATAAAGAAAAAAAAACACATCAAAAAACATATTTCAGTTACATGTCTGTGGAGATTCATTTATCCAGGTATGTTTTAAGTCCAGTGTTTTTAAAATAAAATCCTTTTTAGAAGAATATTTCAGTTACATGTTGGAAAAGGAGTGGGAGGATGGATATCATGTGACGTCACACAGTACTCGCAGCGCCATCTTTAGGACCGACTTTCAGCATGCCGTAGGGCTGGGCGATATGGCAAAAAAAGTGATCACGATTTTTTTTCCCATATTGAACGATCTCGATTTTTAATCACGATTTTTTTAAATCACAAGATCCCCCCTCCCTTCTGGAATAAAATAGAAAGAAACCAGAGATTAGTTTTTTTTTTTATTAACAAATAAAGCAAATAGCATGTTTTAACAAGAATCCAGAATGCTACCAGTGGTTCCACCGAAAAAACTAGGGATGCACCAAAATGAAAATTTAAGGCCGAAACTGAAGCGGAATAAAATTTAAAGACTTGGCTGAATACTGAGTACTGAATAGCCTACGGAATGCGGTTGTTCACAGTTTTTCATTTATTTTGCCATTTTTTTCCACAATTGCATAGATAAAATTGCAATGACATTATTAAAAACAAAAACAGTAAACTAATATGATTTGAGCCACTGTCAAGCAGCTGGCGATGCTGTTGCTTAAATTGACCAACAGGTGGCTCTCTAACATCACACTTTGTTTACTGTGTGTGACTCTGACGCTGGTTGGTAATTAAGGAGTTAAAACTCACTCGCCACTTACAGGACTCAGTAGCCAGCAGAAACGGCAGTTTTATTACATTTATTAACTGTAGTACCGCTATTATGAGAGGTTATTTCTCACAGTATTAGCCTAAAGGGACTTAAGGCTGATTTATGGTCCCGCGTTACACCAACGCAGAGCCTACGGCGTCATCTGGTGAGCTCTGCTTGTTGCCTCCGCGCTCCGACACATTCACTCCGCTGAGCGCGCACACACACACGCACACACACACGCACGCACGCACACACGCACACACCCACCCATGTCGGGGCCGCAGAGTTTCTGAAGCCGGCGGTGATCAGAGTAATTTGTGGTACAAGCAGAGCGAATCACAACTTTAATGAGTGCGGTTCGAATACACAATACATCCATCACGAAGGGCATTTTGTGAATCCATCACACCCTCCTCTTGTACGCTCGGAAGAAGTTGTCCGGCGAAATAAATAAATAAATAACCGCTAACCGTGAGTCCCGGTCGGCTCGAAGCTAAGCTAACGCTAGCCTGCGGTTCGTTGTCTTGTAGTTTTATTCTCTCTGGTCACGCTTGCTCCCACAGGTGCAGGGGAGGCAGATGTGACTAGTTTACTGCCTATGGTCATGCAACTTGCCGCGGCATGTCATGCGCATGATCAATTAATGCAGACAGCGCGGTGCCAGGAAAGCGGGTAGTGATTGGTTGTCGTGCATGTTTTGCACGTGATCGAGAAAGTAGACCCACAGCTGATCACCGTGATCGAGCTTAATTTGATCGCGATCACAAATCGAGATCGTTTAATCGCCCAGCCCTAGCATGCCGTCTATCTGTTGTGCCGTGGGATGCGACAATAATAAGTCTAAAAAAACGGGATTGACCTTTTATCAGTGCTTTAAGTGGGCCGTGGGATATTGTGATGTTTAAATGTTCTTTTATTTTCTTCCTTTCACTCGTGTTGAAAGCCGGTTGAAAGCGCTGTAGGAAACAGTCATGATGAGGAACGGCTGATCCAGTTAGTTGAAATGAGAAGTTATCTAAGATTCCTCCTCATTTCACCACAAAAACCACAATAAAGTGGCAGAAATAAATAATATCCTATTATTATATAGGTCCTGGAACATCGGACGGGAGGGAGAGAAAAGGCCCTGTAAGTGGGTGAAAAAAAAACAATTAATAACTGCGTGTGGTGACGCAATCAAACAGCGAACAGCGTGGAATGAGCGGCGTGTTCGTGGTGTTAAATGCAGCCAGCATGTCAGATCATTACTGAGATGTGGGGAAAAAGCAGAGGACACGAGAAATGATCCAGGCTGAGTTGGATTTGGGAAACCGCTTGGTGATGGAGACGTCACGGGACGCACCGCGCAGGAGATCGGGAGCGCAAGATGAACATTTGCATTAATAATATAATAAATCATATTTTATATTTTATGTTTTAATAAAGTTTTATGGTGACATGATGATATGCTTTTACTTTCTAGAGTAGTAACGTTACTGAAAAAGTGAACTGCCTTCTTACTTTTCATTACATAAACGTATCCTGTGCAGGCAATTCAATGCTATTCATCAACAGACTGTCACTTACCTTTCCTGTTACCACCAACATTTTTTTGGCCTCCACATGATGAAGTTTGGCATCTTTAACCCATCCTGATGTGAAGTAGCAGTAAGCTTTGGTACTTTGGTACGGTGTATGGAGAAGGATTGTGGACCAGGTAGATATATATGTCCGCAAACGACAAATCTGGCAGGTTTTTGGCAGACTGGAGTGGAGTCAGTAATTGATTAGATATTAGATACGGATCGAAACCTAAAGTGTCAGTTTTCTGTAGATACCGTTGCTGTTCTTCGGGAGTTAAGTGAGTTATTAGGTGAGACGTCATATTGGCTGCGCGACGGAAAGGTCCTCGGTCGGTCCTCAAGATGGCGCTGACAACAAAAAATGTCACGTGACTGAAACCCATGAATAAATTTATTTAATCCCACCTCCTTTCCACAACTAAACATAAATGATATGGCTGTATTTACGCTTTATACTCTACACTCATTTGTATAAATAAATAAATGTATATCATTTTTACAAAAGTTTAATACGTAATGTAAGCTCTATCATAAATATAATATAACTATGATATAAATATAATATGTATATCTATACAAACATACAAAGACAGCATGACTAAATAGCAAAACACACACAATCTAAAGTTAAAACACATAATCTAAAGTTAAAACACATAATCTAAAGTTAAAACACACAATCTAAAGTTAAAACACACAATCTAAAGTTAAAACACACAATCTAAAGTTAAAACACATAATCTAAAGTTAAAACACACAATCTAAAGTTAAAACACACAATCTAAAGTTAAAACATAATCTAAAGTTAAATCAGAACTATTATGTAACGTTTCCAGCTGAATCTAATATTTCATCATCATCATTGTGATGGAACATCAACTTCCAGCAGTTTAATGAACCTCTGTCCTGGTCTGAGGGGTCTGTAACTTTACATAGTTACTATGTTACAGTTACTTTAGTTACTATGTAACTTTACATACAGTTACTATGTTAGTTACTTTAGTTACTATGTAACTTTGAGGAGCATGGTAGGAACCCTGCCACACTAAAAAACTACACATTTTTACGGCTTTGACTGCTTTACGGCATACGTCACTTCCCCCTCCTTCCCCATTCGTAGTGGAGACCAAAGCTGGGCGGGTGGGGAGCAGAGCTCAGTGTGGGTTATTCTGTAACCATGGTAACCATGGTAACCCGTTACTGTGTTGTGGTTATTCTGTAACCATGGTAACCATGGTAACCCGTTACTGTGTTGTGGTTATTCTGTAACCATGGTAACCATGGTAACCCGTTGCTGTGTTGTGGTTATTCTGTAACCATTAGAGCTGGGTATCATCACTGACCCCGATACGATTCCGATACTCGAGGTCCCAAGACGATGCGTTCTCCGATACGATTCGATATCAATATTCTGGTTGCAATAAGGGAATAACATGATCCTTCCACGCGCCACGTCCGGCCAGAGAAACCCCACCCTGCCTGGTGAAAAGAAGCGGCCTGCTCACTCCTCAAGTAAGGAGGAGACCTGAGCTCAGTGTAGGGCCTCCCGGGGTTGGTAGAGGGAGCAATGCCCAGGACTGACTTAGGTAGGAGCACTGGGGGATACAATGGGGGAAAAAATCCGGATTAAAAAAAATATATATATATATATTTTTTTTTTAAATCGATACTTGGATTTATGTATCGATAATCGTTCCTACACATGCATATCGATAAAATATTGATATATCGATATTTTTAACCCACCCCTAGTAACCATGGTAACCCGTTGCTGTGTTGTGGGTTATTCTGTAACCATGGTAACCCGTTACTGTGTTGTGGTTATTCTGTAACCATGGTAACCGTTGCTGTGTTGTGGGTTATTCTGTAACCATGGTAACCCGTTGCTGTGTTGTGGGTTATTCTGTAACCATGGTAACCGTTGCTGTGTTGTGGGTTATTCTGTAACCATGGTAACCCGTTACTGTGTTGTGGTTATTCTGTAACCATGGTAACCATGGTAACCGTTGCTGTTGTAGCTGCAGCAGCTCCACATAACAGACGTGGGGAAAAGATCAATAATGGTTTAACTTTTCACCACTTTCCTGCTCGGAGGCAGAACCACGGAGGCCGAGTATCTGAGATAACAAAGAGTCGTCGGCTCGGTTGTATCGCGGCTGTAACGACCAAACATAACCTTCCACCACACAGTAAACCACAAACACTCACACAGACCGGGGTCGGATCAAAACACGGGTTTTATTCCCCACTTCTCCAGCTAAACGCAGTTGCTGGCCAGCTCTCTGCGGTGATTAACCCCAATCTGCTGATAAAACTAGTTTGTTGAGGAAAAGATATTAACTCTATTTGTAGCTGCAGAGGAAAAAAAATAATCTCACGAGGAAAACAAAAATATTGCTCACGCCTCGGAGCTTCTTCAGCATAATATAGCAGTCAAAAATACAAAAGAAAAGAGAAATAAGAGTAATACAAAACATGTATTGTATGTTGTACTATTATACTAATTTATTGAAACACATGGCGAGTCAAACATTTACCAAAGCAGCTGCCAAACACTCCTAAACAAGGTAGCCGAAGACGACGGTTGTGCAGAACTGCGGCAGTAAATCCTCATCGGAGCTCCACTCTTTGATAGGGATTTCATATGAACCCAAACCGTTAATAATCATTATTTTCTCCATATAGGGGAGAGCGGGGTGAATTGAGGCAGTTTTTACTTAAGGCATCTTTAAAGTGAGGGCATGACAGTAATGTGATGTGGTGCATCCATGGGAATAATCACCTTTGATCTAAAATTAACTGTTTTCAAAATATGACTTTTCAAAAAAAAGTGGTCTCTTGGCTCAACTTTCCCACGGTGAGGGGTAAGTTGAGCCTAGGGAGAGGATAAGTTAAGCCACAGAGGGGTAGATTGTGCCACTGATTATGTTGAAGTAAAACTTAACATTTTCACCTCATTCAATGCCATATCAAAGCAAGACAAATTCAACACCAAATCACTCCTTAAATGTTTATTGTTAACAATGAAGAAAAAAATGAGCTTCAAGGCTACTACTCAACATCCCACTTGTCAATGCTGCACGGGAATACGAACGTCTTCTCCCTTCTGGCTGTTCCCCCAAGCTTTTGCGGTTTTGGGAGTTTCATTATGGAGCTAGAACAGTCTCATAATTGACAAATGCACAGGACAAGTTTTACAAATGCACAGACCGATTTGCAAATACACACACCGTTTCACAAATGCACAGAACAATTCACACGTGCGTAGGACAAGATATACAAATGTATTTTTGATGCACACACAAATATAACCTGATTTACAAATGTTTTTTTGTCTGTGAGTTGCGCTGGATTTGTGTGTGAGTTTTGAGACTCTCCTGACGTGACTCGATCCACAAATAGGTTTTTTTTAACACGGAAGGATCTGCAACCAATCAGATTAAAGGGGCGGATACACCTGCTGTTTGAACTGCGTTAGCGCCGTTCGCTTAGAAAAGTGATTAATATTTCGAGTTGGTGGAGTAAAGATAAATAAAGAGCAACAGGAGATAAAAGATAAATAAACAGGATGGAGAGGAGATCACTGCTCTGCTTTTCTTGTGATCAAAGAAAACAGCGCGATCAGAGATGGTTTGTCGGGCTGTTCAACCAGAGCCGTCGGGACTGGAGAGCTCTTAGTCCTGCCGATGCAGCAACTGATGATGAGAAACAGCGGAGATATTTATGTATTTGCTCCGTTTGGTTTGACTACGTGTTACATGGGATTGTCCCGCTGATTCAGAACAAGACAGATCAGCAGAGAGCTGCTGCGCTGCCTGGCGGGGACGAGCTGCAGCGCCAGGTGGAGCAGCATGCGCATGTCAGGAGATTAATTTACCAAAATATCTGGAGTAAAGTCGGTATCAGTCGACTGATAACCGAAGAACCTTTGCATCCAGCTCAGATGTTTGATGATCGGTGGACTAAACCCCGAACGGCATCATCACGGCTGCATCTTCCCATGAGCATGACTCTGCACCGGGAATGTGTTGATCTGCCATCGCTGTTTTGACACATATTTGTCTCTGTGTGGTGACAATGTCACATCATAAATGTGAGGATAACAGCTGCTTGTTTCTGACCTCCACGTCTGGTCACTGTGGTCAGCTGGTGTCTGACCGGGACCAGCGCCACTCGCGGCCAGAGCCAGAACTCGACCTGCAGCAATATTCACCCCGTCAACAGACTCGTTCTCCTGAAAGACACCTGTAGTTCAAATACATAAATATCTCTGCTGTTTCTCATCTTCAGTTGCTGCATCGGCAGGACTAACCCTGCGTTCACACTGAAAGCGTCAAGGGCGTCGTAGGCGTCTGGCTGCCATTCATTGTCAATGAAAAACGGGCGTCGAGAGGCGGCGGGACTGGCGGGAGCGGCAGGAGCGTCGGGCGGCGGACGACAAACCATATCAGATCGCGTTTTCTTTACCGAGATCACAAGACAATTAGAACAGTGATTTCCTCTCCATCCTGTTTATTTATCTTTTATCTCCTGTTGCTGTTTATTTATCTTTACTCCACCAACTCGAAATATTAATCACTTTTCTAAGCGAATGGCACTAACGCAGTTGAAACAGCAGGTGTATCCGTCCCTTTAATCTGATTGGTTTAGAGTAAATCGTCCCCCACGTGGGGTGCGCTCTTATGATTGGCTGGAACAAAGTAAGACATCTGATTGGTTGCAGATCCTCCTGTGTTAAAAAAAACCTATTTGTGGATCGAGTCACGTCAGGGGAGTCTCAAAAGTCACACACAAATGCAGCACAGCTCACAGACAATATTATTAATATATTAATATATTTGTGTATGCATCAAAAATACATGTCTTGTCCTACGCACGTGTGAATTGTTCTGTGCATTTGTGAAACGGTGTGTGTATTTGCAAATCAGTCTGTGCATTTGTAAAACTTATCCTGTGCATTTGTCAATTATGAGACTGTTCTAGCTCCATATTTCATGAGCACATCACCTCTAGGGATGAGTCCTTCATCATTCTCTTTGAATGTGAAGTTGGACTTTTCATTCACAGAACCATCACAACTTCGCCTCAGAAACTTTGCACTGATGTCAGTGCCCTCAACGTTCTCCACCATTCCAATGTAATTATAGGATTTTTTTTTACCTGCAAAGTTCACAATGACGAAGTCACCAGCAGACAGATTCTTGTCACTATCATCATCTGAGCGACTGTAGACAACAGTTTTTTTCTTGGTTCTGATTTGTTTCGACCCTTTCAGAGTCTTTTTCTTCTGCTTTTCAGTCTTTTTATTTGCTCTGTCATTGTGTGCCTTCTCCAGCTCCAGGGTTTCTGGAGTGTCGGTCAAGATTTTTGTTTTCACTTTCTTCCTTTTTATTCTAGGTTTAGTTGGTGTGCCTTTAGGGAAGGGAAGTATGTCTTCTGGGGACACATACCCCAAATGGGCAGGAGAACCAGTAGCATCACTTGTGGACGAGTGTTCAGGACTGATGATTCGGTTCAATGGTTCAGATAAAGTAGCAGGTGCATCTCTAGGTCTGGAACTGCTGAGCAATCAGGACTCATGGCATGAGTTGATTTTACAGGCAGGTCAGCTCTTTTTGCTGGCTCCTCGGGATTTGGCCTGTCTGTGACCATGGATGGGGCATAATCTTCATCTGGAAAGGTATCCCTGTTAAAAGGGAATATGCCTGTTGTTTTAAATCCTGAGATGATGTTCCTCGGTGTCATTGCTGACATGAATGCTTCCTTCACAAGTCCTGGATTGTCATACATTGTTGCGGTTTTACCAGGGTTTGTACGCATCCAACCATCCATGGCTCTATTGTCGTAGGTCTTCAGTGGTCCATAAACTGTTTTGTCTATGGGTTGCAAGCGATGGGAGGTGTGAGGTGGCAGAGTGAGCATGACAACACCATTTTCCTTTGCAGTTTTCAATTCAATTCAATTTTATTTATATAGCGTCTAATACAATAAAAGTTGTCTCTAGACGCTTTCCAGAGACCCATACCCAGAACATGACCCCCGAGCAGTTATTACATAAACAATAGCAGGTAAAAACTCCCCTAGTGGGAGAAAAACCTTAAGCCAAACAGTGGCAAGAAAAACTCCCCTTTTAGGAGGAAGAAACCTGGACCAGGCTCATAAGGGGGGACCCTCCTGCCGAGGGCCAGACTGGTGGGTCAGGAACGGCAACAGCACAGCAGGCAGTTGGAAGCAGCAACGGGATGACCAGGGGTGGGGACCGCAGGCCAGCACGCAGCTCCCGAAGCTCCGGCCCAATCATCAAGTCCCAGGTTGGGGTGCAGGGTCGGGGAAAGGTTGAAAAGGGGCAGGGCCAGGGAGAGGAGTCTTGAGGGACGAACCTTCTCCCCCGCCCAAAAGGGGCCGTTACCCTGCCCCCCTCACTCCCACACTGCAGGATCCGGTGTTTTGCATTCAGAGATGCTCTTCGCCACCGGCAGAGGATGCTGGACCAAGAAAAAAGAGAAGAGAAAGTGGGGGGGGGGGCAGCACAAGAAACTACAGGAGCGCCTCTAACACACTAGAGTTTACACTACCTAGAGATTTACCAACACCAGCTAGAGGTTTACTAAACACTAACTATAGGCTTTACTAAACAGAAAGGTTTTAAGTTTAGTTTTAAAGGTGGAGGTGGTGTCAGCCTCCTTAACCCAGATTGGAAGTTGGTTCCAAAGTAATGGTGCCTGATAGCAGAACGCCCGCCCTCCAAATCTACATTTAGATACTCTAGGAACTACGAGTAAACCTGCACCCTGGGAGCGGAGAGCTCTGCCAGGAACATAAGGCACTATCAGGTCTTGCAAATAATGCGGAGCTAAGCTTGATTTATACGCAAGTAATACAATTTTAAATTGGATTCTGAATTTTACGGGTAACCAATGGAGCGACGCTCACACTGGAGAGACGTGGTCCCTCCTGCTGATTCCTGTCAGCACTCGTACTGCTGCATTTTGGATCAGCTGGAGCCTATTCAGCAAATTACTTGGACATCCTGCTAACAACACATTACAGTAATCTAGTCTAGAAGATACAAACCCATGAACTAGTTTTTCTGCATCACTCTGCAAGAGGATTTTCCTAATCTTTGCAATATTACGGAGATGGAAAAATGCTATTTTACAAACCTGATTGACATATGGTTTAAACGACAAATACTGATCGAAAACAACACCAAGGTTTCTACACACAATTTTCACAGCCTTCAGTGAAATGTGAGATTCATGATTATCAAGAATCAGCAGAACTGGGTGATCAATAGAGCAGTTTGTGTGACGTATGAAGTGCTCCAGAAAGATGACAAAGGCTTCTTCATTCATCCATCCAGATTTTGTTGCCTGACCTATGGATCCTGCTGGTGATCCCCTGATGAAGTGGTCCTTGAAACGGACACGGGGAAAGATGAACATGGGTGGGGCTTCATTTCCAGTGACATTTACTGCACAGGCCACAGTGACAAGCTCCGCTCTTTCAGCAGATGTTACAGAACCCACTGGCTTCTTCCCCATTTCTGTTGCTTCGGTGTCTGCACTGTTGTAACAGCAGTTTCATCCATGTTATAGATCATGTGTGGAGGGAAACTGTACCTGAAATAACATTCAAAATTAGTGCTGTTAATCAAAGAAGCTTAAAGCAGTTTGAGGTTGCAGATTTAGTCCGTTTATGTGGTAGGCCTTGTCTATCAATCACAATGTTACCCGTCCATCACTGAAGTGAGGTTATCGAAGAACTCCCCCACATTGTGCCTATTAAAGGCAGTGGCTCTTCCGAGAGAGGTTGCTTCAGGAGTGCGGCATGACAGATGGTGGCGCATCCTAAAACTCATGAACTAATCACGTCCTATAAAAGGTTAAAAGTTGATATATATCAGGGGTGCCGAATCCTGGTCCTTGAGAGCCCCTATCCAGCATGTTTTAGATGTTAATCAGACAAGCTAATGAGTTTGTAGTAGTTTAACTAGAATCAGGTGTGCTGAATTGACCAGGACTGATAAGAGGGGGAGCCGAGGAAGGCGTTGACTTTGGAGGGAGGTGTGGTTATCATCAAGTGTGTGTGAGCGGTAAGTCTGTGAAACTTCGCCCCAGAGCTGCTCTCAGCCAATGTCCTTGATGTTATCAGACGGCCTGGTACAGTTCTGATCCAGGTCCACAGACCTGGTACAGTTCTGATCCAGGTCCACAGACCCGGTACAGTTCTGATCCAGGTCCACAGACCCGGTACAGTTCTGATCCAGGTCCACAGACCCGGTACAGTTCTGAAACAGGTCCACAGACCCGGTACAGTTCTGATCCAGGTCCACAGATGTTCCTGGGAGAGGGGAGGGCTAGTGGGGGCAGAGTCCCTTGTTTTCATTCCACCAGGGAGATTGTGACTGGAGCGGCGTGCCAAGCTGCCCTGTCAAGGCCAGATTATAGAATCAACAATTATATTGAAAAGAAACAGGCAGACTCCAGTAAATTAATGTGCCTTTTCCTTCTGCCTTAAGTCTCTGGTTCCTCAATGGCGACTCCAAGCCGAGCTTCCAACTTCTCCAAGATCCATCTTGCCAGAGAGCTCAAAGACCGCCGCTAACCTGCGATTCTGTTCAAGAATCACATCCAGCTTGCGGTCTTACTGCTTCCCCCTTTTGAGGCGCCGAACGGTCCTCCAGAATTTCCTCGAGGCCGACCGAAAGTCTTTCTCCATGCTCTCACCGAACTCCTCCCAGACCCGGGTTTTTGCCTCCAGGACCGCCCGAACTTGGTCCACTCAGACTCGATGTCCCCCGCCTCCCCCGGGATCTGAGAGAAGCTCGATGAATCCAGAATGTATGACATTTTTAGGGCCCGAGCACTTACAGTGTGAAGGCCCTATTGTATCTGTAGGAATTTTTTCTTTCTTTACTCTTTTTTCCCAAATGAGAATTGATAAGGGAATTGATAAAAACCGAATCGTTAAGCAGAATGAAAAATGGTTGGAAGATCTTATCAATACCCATTCCTATTAATGAACTATTTTGATGGTTTTCGTGTTAGTAGCTTTAACCATTTACACTTTTGATTTGACGTACTGAGATGTTTCATCAGAAGGTTTCTGGCTGTCAATAACAGCACTGAGACAGACAGCACTTTATAGAAACTGAAAAGCTTTTGTGAGTCGGCCAACAAGATGATTTAATTCTTCTTCTCTGTCCTTACAGAAACATAAAGGCAAAGAGAGACCCACAAGTTATCGTTGTGATCACTGCAAGAAAGTCTTCACCACTTCATCACGTCTGAGAAAACATAAGATGATTCACACTGGAGATAAACCGTTCAGGTGTGATCAGTGTGGAGCAGCTTTTACCCAACAAAGTCATCTGAAGATTCACCAACGTATTCACACTGGAGATAAACCGTTCACTTGTGATCAGTGTGGAGCAGCTTTTACCAGACAAGATTGTCTAAAGATTCACCAACGTGTTCACACTGGAGATAAACCGTTCACTTGTGATCAGTGTGGAGCAGCTTTTACCCAACAAAGTCATCTAAGGACTCACCAACGTATTCACACTGGAGATAAACCGTTTAGGTGTGATCAGTGTGGAGCATCTTTTACCCAACAAATTCATCTAAGGACTCACCAACGTATTCACACTGGAGATAAACCGTTCAGATGTGATCAGTGTGGAGCAGCTTTTACTGAGTCAGGAACGCTAAAGATTCACCAACGCATTCACACTGGAGAAAAACCATTCAGATGTGATCAGTGTGGAGCATCTTTTACCCAACAAAGTCATCTAAGGACTCACCAACGTATTCACACTGGAGATAAACCGTTTAGGTGTGATCAGTGTGGAGCATCTTTTACCCAACAAAGTCATCTAAAGAAGCACCAAAGTACTCACACGAGTGATCAACTCTAAAGATTTGATCAGTATGAAGTGTGGAATTGCAAAAAACACCTCAGCACAGCAAAAAAAGCAAAATAATCAGACAACGTCATACCTAAAACTTGAAAGACTAACATATGATGCCCCCTGGACACCTCCTGGGAAGCTAGCGTTCATGCGTAGTTTTCCAGCATTCCTGATTCTGTCTGTTTCTGCCTGCCTGCCTGTGACTTTGCCTGATTCGCGGTTTTTGGATTTTTGCCTGCCCCTTTGGATTTGTCTGCCTGATCTGCCTGTCTTCCCGGTTTTTGACTCCTGCCTACCTCTGACCTGATTAAAGCCTCTTGGACTCTGATACTCTGTTTGATGTTGTTCATTTGGGTTCTCTGTCTTTTGAGCCGTGACAGTACAATCTGGCCAAAAGTATGAACCCAGCCAGCATGGACCCACCAGGAAAGAACGTGGATCTGTGGGAGCTCTTAACGGTGACCAAGTGGCGTCCTACCACCGTATGTTGAAGGGGACAGGGACATGCCGCCAGTCCCAGCCTGTTGCTGTTCCCGAGGTGGTCCTGGACCCACCCTAGTCTCTTCCCCCTTTCTGGGGAACACACCTGGCTCGAAATGGGCCCAGGAGTCTCCAGCTTCAGGAAAAAAGACGGCGGCGGCAGTCCCAGCCTGTTCCTGTTCCGGCGGTGGTCCTGGACGCATCGCCCCCTGTTCCTGCTCCGGCGGTGGTCCTGGACGCATCACCCCCTGTTCCTGCTCCAGCGGTGGTCCTGGACGCATCGCCCCCTGTTCCTGCTCTAGCGGTGGTCCTGGACGCATCGCCCCCTGTTCCTGCTCCAGCGGTGGTCCTCGACGCATCGCCCTCTGTTCCTGCTCCAGCGGTGGTGCTGGACGCATCGCCACCTGTTCCGGCTCCAGCGATGGTCCTGGACGCATCGCCCCCTGTTCCTGCTCCGGCGGTGGTCCTGGACGCATCGCCCCCTGTTCCTGCTCCGGTGGTGGTCCTGGACGCATCGCTCCCTGTTCCTGTTCCAGCGGTGGTCCTGGACGCATCGCCCCCTGTTCTGGCTCTAGCGGTGGTCCCAGAACCCCTCAGCCAGCACCGAGGACCCGGCTACGCCCCCAGACCTCCTGACCCGCCTGCTACGCCCTGAGACCTCCTGACCCGCCTGCTACGCCCCCAGACCTCCTGACCCGCCTGCTACGCCCCCAGACCTCCTGACCCGCCTGCTACGCCCCCAGACCGACCTCCTGACCCGCCTGCTACGCCCCCAGACCGACCTCCTGACCCGCCTGCTACGCCCCCAGACCTCCTGACCCGCCTGCTACGTCCCCAGACCTCCTGACCCGCCTGCTACTCCCCGAGACCTCCTGACCCGCCTGCTACGCCCCCAGACCGACCTCCTGACCCGCCTGCTACGTCCCCAGACCTCCTGACCCGCCTGCTATGCCCCCAGACCTCCTGACCCGCCTGCTACGTCCCCAGACCTCCTGACCCGCCTGCTACGCCCCCAGACCTCCTGACCTGCCTGCTACGTCCCCAGACCTCCTGACCCGCTTGCTACGCCCCCTGGCCTCCTGACCCGCCTGCCACGTCCCGAGACCTCCTGACCCGCCTGCTACACCCCCAGACCTCGTGACCCGCCTGCTACGCCCCCAGACCGACCTCCTGACCCGCCTGCTACGCCCCCAGACCGACCTCCTGACCCGCCTGCTACGCCCCCAGACCTCCTGACCCGCCTGCTACGCCCCGAGACCTCCTGACCCGCCTGCTACGCCCCCAGACCTCCTGACCCGCCTGCTACGCCCCCAGATCTCCTGACCCGCCTGCGCTGCCAGCGGCCTCCGGAACTGTCTCGGCGGTCGGCCCGGCCCCGAGGACAGCCCCCTGAACTTTGGCCGTGTGTTGGCCTGGGACTCTGATACTCCATTTGATGTTGTGCATTTGGGTTTTCTGTCTTTTGAGCCGTGACACGACCACTGGTGCTCGGTTGACTTTGTGCTTAAAGACTGTTCTGCTGTCAGTCGTCCAGGGTCATGGAATGGTTTCAAGGGCCAGTCCTGCAAAGGATAAGTAGAGTCTCCATGAAGAAAATACCCAGCAGTCACTGTATATTCCTGATGTGAGCTAGGAAGTTGTTCCTCCCACTGGCTAACTCCTGTGTATGTATTATATATGTAATCAACCATTTGTCCTTGAGAGCTGAACTTTCAGGATCGATTCCTTGAATGCTTTGCTAAATTTGCCCCTTTTAACATTTCTTGATGTTTTGATGTTACATTCACTGTTTTTGGCAATTTCTGTACATTTAATAAATTTCAGTACCCTTTTACCTGAAGTCTCCATTAACACCAAACTTGGCACAATTAATTTTTTGGATTGTACTTGTCAAGCCTAACAGGTTTGAGGACGATTTGTCAAAAAACTTAATCGTACAGGAATATATCATTTTTATATCATATTCATTAAAAAGATAATAACAGTGTTAACAGTCTGTATGGATATTTAGTAAAATTCATCAATAGCAAAAAAAACCCGTCATATGTTAAAAAAGTTATTTGAATGTAGAAAGTTTTGGTCCTTCACATTAGGGCTGAACGATATACCGTTATCGTATCTATATCGAGATATGAACATTCAAGACATTAATAACGGGAAAGCAACGATATAAACGATATATTTCCGCTCGCCCTGCTTGTACAGCGCGAGCAGTCTCCATAAACATTACTTTAAAGATTGCCCTTGAACGCACCACTACGGCCAGCCAACCACAAAGCTTATTTCATGCTTGCTGTTGATCGACAGCTGAAGCCAACCAATGACAAACATAGGAGGGAGGGAGGGAGACTGAGACCGAGACGCACACAGCCACACACACACGGAGCGGAGAAGAGCGGAGAAATCCAAACGGAAGAAAAGAGACATGAGTGCGGAGGATAATGCGGCCGGTGGCGGTGCTGAATCTAATTTTGTGCCAAAACATAAATCATCCTCCATTATTTGGAGGTATTTTGGATTTAGAAAGGATGATGTCGACCAGAGCGAGGTGTTGTGCAAGTCGTGCTTGGTGAAAATTGCGACGTGTATTTCGCAGCCGATCCGTTTTTAGTTTTGAAATTACAAAATAAAAATAGAGAAATAAACCAAAATAATCCGTTCCCCATCTTTTGTTTTGATAATAAAAAATTCATTGATGTGTTGGAAAATCGAAATTGGGAATTAAAACAGCGAGTGGAAAACTTTTCTCTATTTCGTTTACTGAAAACAAGGATTGGACAAATGGGGGGATTGCACATGCGCAGTAATACATTAAGAAAGTTGTTTCTGGTTCTTTTGTTCATCAGATTGAAAGTTAACATTTTTAGATATTTAATTGTTGAAACAGAAAATAAATCAAATATGAAACATGGGAGTGAAACATGAGTTTAATCTGTAATCTGTCTTCACTCCGTCATGAAACTGCAGTGATGTTGTGACAGTCCGTTCAGCTGCAGCGTCCAATCAATAACATGTACTGAACTCTAACTCTAACTGCATTGGTTATTTATCGTTAAAGCGGAGCTACAGTAAAATATTTTGATTATTATTTATTATTGAGTGACTTTATGTTAATGTTGATGACTGGCAGTGAGTTCTAATCAATAAAACTGCACTCTTTTGATTTCTGATGTTTTTATTTTTCTGAAAAATGCTTGGTTTTCACCGAACCGAAGTCATATCGTATCGATATCGAGATATCTGGCATGAATATCGAGATATGAAATTTTATCCATATCGTTCAGCCCTACTTCACATCATGTCTGGCGTATGCACATTTCTGAGGTTTTGTCCGTTGGCGACACTGAACTCTGAAGTCCCGGATGTGCTGATGGAGGGATATCTGCTAACACTCCTTTATCTGCTCTCTTCTTTCTTCTTCCTCTACAGCTGATGGAGGGATCTCTGCTAACACTCCTTTATCTGCTCTCTTCTTTCTTCTTCCCTCTACAGCTGATGGAGGGATCTCTGCTAACACTCCTTCATCTGCTCTCTTCTTTCTTCTTCCCTCTACAGCTGATGGAGGGATCTCTGCAAACACTCCTTTATCTGCTCTCTTCTTTCTTCTTCCTCTACAGCCTATGGAGGGATCTCTACAAACACTCCTTTCAAGTTTATTTGAGATACATCATTGCATAACAATATGAATAATGATGTTTCTTACACTTTGACACAAGAGGACCGCTCTTATTGAGAAAAAAATAAAAAATAAATATCAACTGTAAGACAATGCTAAAAGAGTTAATTTTACTTCTGATAAAGCTTGTACGCTCTCGGGAGGAACGACATCTGGTGCCTTTCTGTGTGACTCATAGGTTGTGTGAGTGTCCTTCCATTGCGTAGTGTGTAGCGACTTGTATTTGCAGACAGGCTCTGGATCATTGGGCTGGTCCCTTCTTTCAGTAGCCGATGGAATTCCCTTAAGGTGGCCTCCTCTCTCCTCACCTCCAGAGTGGGGAAGGAGTTAGTCGGTATCCCTATGATGCGGCAGCACCTTCTCTGCAGACATTCCAGATCCTGGATCAAGTGCTTTGGGAGGCCGGCCCAGACAGGTGAGGCATATTCCAGCACTGGTCTGATGAAGGTCGTATATACCTGGGTCAACACATCTGGGGGCAGCTGTGCTCATTTGGCCACACTCAGATAATGAACCCTAGGCTGAGCCTTCTTCAACATGAACTGGACTTGTGCATCCCATTTCAGGTCAGAGGAGAGCTGTATTCCAAGGAGCTTGAATGTGTCCACCCTCTCTATAGCCTGGTTGTTCAAAACGATAGGAGGGGGTACCGGACGGTTATGACGCTCCCTGAGGCTAATAACCATGTCCTTAGTCTTCACAGCATTGGCCGCAAGACAGTAGGTCTGACCCCAGGCTGTAACTGCATCAACCGCTGCTTGCATCTGTCCTGGCAGGGAGCCCATGAGGTGTTCACTGAGAGTCAAATCATCTGCATATTTTATTGGCTCGACACTAGTTGGTAACAAACGATCAAGAGAGTTCATGCAGAAAACAAACAGGAGAGGGGATAAAACCCCCCCTTGTGGGACACCAGCTAAAACTGCCTGCGGCTTAGAAAGATGGTTCCCCCATTTGACTGTCTGCTTTCTATCCTCCAGATAGCTGCTCACTGTTAGCCAGATCTTCTTTGATACTCCAAGTATTTTCAGTGAGTGAAGGAGATGATCGTGGTTGATTGTGTTAAAAGCACGAGTGAAGTCAATGTATGTGACATGCACGTCAAATTTCGGTTTTGCATCGACAGCATCATGCCAGCTTTGCAAAATGTGCAATAAGGCTGCTCTCTTCTTTCTTCTTCCTCTACAGCTGATGGAGGGATCTCTGCAAACATTCCTTTATCTGCTCTCTTCTTTCTTCTTCCTCTACAGCTGATGGAGGGATCTCTGCTAACACTCCTTTATCTGCTCTCTTCTTTCTTCTTCCTCTACAGATGATGGAGGGATCTCTGCAAACACTCCTTTATCTGCTCTCTTCTTCTTCCCTCTACAGCTGATGGAGGGATCTCTGCTAACACTCCTTTATCTGCTCTCTTTCTTCTTCCTCTACAGCTGATGGAGGGATCTGTGCAGTCATTTATCTGCTCTCTTCTTTCTTCTTCCCTCTACAGCTGATTGAGGGATCTCTCCAAACACTCCTTTATCTGCTCTCTTTCTTCTTCCTCTACAGCTGATGGAGGGATCTCTGCTAACACTCCTTTATCTGCTCTCTTCTTTCTTCTTCCTCTACAGCTGATGAAGGGATCTCTGCAAACACTCCTTTATCTGTTCTCTACTTTCTTCTTCCCTCTACAGCTGATGGAGGGATCTCTGCAAACAGTCATTTATCTGCTCTCTTCTTTCCTTTTCCCTCTACAGCTGATGGAGGGATCTCTGCAAACAGTCCTTTATCTGCTCTCTTCTTTCTTCTTCCCTGTACAGCTGATGGAGGGATCTCTGCAAACTCTCCTTTATCTGCTCTCTTCTTTCTTCTTCCCTCTACAGCTGATGGAGGGATCTCTGCAAACACTCCTTTATCTGCTCTCTTCTTTCTTCTTCCTCTACAGCTGATGGAGGGATCTCTGCAAACACTCCTTTATCTGCTCTCTTCTTTCTTCCTCTACAGCTGATGGAGGGATCTCTGCTAACACTCCTTTATCTGCTTTTTCTTTCTTCTTCCTCTACAGCTGATGGAGGGATCTCTGCAAACACTTCTTTATCTGCTCTCTTCTTTCTTCTTCCCTCTACAGCTGATGGAGGGATCTTTGCAAACACTCCTTTATCTGCTCTCTTCTTTCCTCTACAGCTGATGGAGGGATCTTTGCAAACACTCCTTTATCTCCTCTCTTCTTTCTTCTTCCCTCTACAGGTGGAAATGGTTTGCATGACCAGGACGGATGAGTCGAGTTGAAGAAGAACCAGTTTGTGTGGACAGACTCTGACCGTGATGATGATTAAGATGATGAAGATTTCTTTCTTTCTTTCTTTCTTTCTTTCTTTCTTTCTTTCTTTCTTTCTTTCTTTCTTTCTTTCTTTCTTTCTTTCTTTCTTTCTTTCTTTCTTTCTTTCTTTCTTTCTTTCTTTCTTTCTTTCTTTCTTTCTTTCTTTCTTTCTTTCTTTCTTTCTTTCTTTCTTTCTTTCTTTCTTTCTTTCTTTCTTTCTTGTTTAGTTTTAGTTTATTTATTTAGCAATATAAGACATATATGAACAAAAAAATGAAAAACAATGAAATAACATGCAAGGAAAGGAAGAAGCCTGGTGGCTTATATAGAATCCTTTCCATATATGAATAAAACACAAAACAAAGCTACACAAGGGAGAGTAAAAAAAACACAAAAAAATGTAACTCAGATCAAATAATGAACATTACAAAGATGAAACAATAAGAAAGTTCTTTAAATGTTTTTTGAATATTGGCAAGGATGGTGATGATTTAAGAGATTTATTGAGTGAATTCCACAAGTGGGGGCCTCTGAAAGTGATGAAAGATTGATGTTTACCAGTTCTACAAAACAGTAAATTAAAATCATCTTTGTGCCTTGTGGCATAAGAATGAATATCGGAATTAACATAAAAGAAATTATGAAAAGAAGAAGGAAGATCTTGTATATAATTTTTAAATTTGAACATAAATAAACATGTTTTGAAAATGTTAATTTTATTGACTGATAATAATTAATATTTAATGAAAAGGGGAGCAGATGGCTCATATCTGTTTGCATGTGATATAATTCTGAGAAACCTTTTTTGAATAATCAATAATTTATTAATATATGTTGAATGTGTCGAAGCCCAAACAATGTTGCAGTAATTAAGATGAGGGAAGATTAAACTATAATAGAGAGTTAAATGAGAGGAAGGAAGAACAAAAGGACAAACTTTTCTCAAAATACCAAGCATCTTCATGGATTTCATGCATACCGTATCAATATGTTGTTTCCAATTTAAACAATCATCGATAATGACACCCAAGAATTTGGTATGAGTAACCTGGCAAATTTCAGAGCCATTGATTATAATTCTAGGTTTTTCTTTGGGGAATGTTTTGTTTTTGTTACTAAAAATCATGAAATTGCATTTTTTTATATTAAGAGTAAGCTTGTTCAGTTGAAACCATTTGAAGACATCCAATAATTCATTGTTAACATAATTGACAAGGGTATTTAAATCCCTGTGTGAGGCAACGAGATTAGTATCATCAGCAAATAAAATCGGAAGAAATGTATTACAGTTCATGGTTAAATCATTAATATAAATCAAAAACAATAAAGGACCAAGTATCGAGCCCTGTGGAACCCCAACTGATATTTTTAACTTTATGGAATAGCAACCATTGATGCAAACATATTGTTCTCTGTCTTGTAGATAGTTTGAAAACCACTTGAGAGCAACATCCTGTAGGCCATATCTTTTAAGTTTAGAGACAAGAATCTCATGATTTACTGTATCGAAAGCTTTTGTTAAATCTAAGAAAACACCAAGAACATATTTCTCATCTTCTAGAGCAGAAGAGATATTGTTGACAAGCTGTAGCAGGGCGTGTTCTGTTGAGTATTTCTTGCGGAAACCATATTGGTGGCAATAGAGGATGTTGTTCTGAAGAAGGTGATCCGAAATTCTGGAATAAATAAGTTTTTCGAGAATTTTAGAAAAACAGGGAAGTATTGATATAGGACGATAATTGCTAAAGTGATTAGAATCTCCCGATTTGTGTAACGGCAAAACTTTTGCTGTTTTAAAATCACGTGGAACCAAACCAGATTGTAAAGATAAACCAAAAATATGAGTTAAAGGTTGAATAATAAAATCAATAATTTCTTTAATGAAACTACTTTTAAACCCATCATGACCTTCAGCAGAGTTTTTTAAATTTAAGACAATACCCCTCACTTCAGCAATGGTCGGGGGCTCAAAACTGCAGAGTGGAGAAAACTGACCCTTAATCAAACTAGATGGTTTTGCATGAGAATCATTTATGTTCGCTGCCAGCGAAAGGCCAATATTTACAAAGAAGTCATTTAAGCCATTTGCAATTTCTCTCTCATTGAGAGGAGCACCTTCATTTCCTAGCACCTCAACTGGGACTGTCAATTGTCGTGTTTTACGTTGTAATAATTGATTAATGACACTCCAGGTGGACTTGATGTCACTAGATGCTTGGTTAAATTTGTCTGAAAAATATTTCTTTTTTGCATACCTTAGAGATTGAGTAAATTTATTTTTACATTCCTTGTAAGTTTGCACATTAAATGGTGTAGGACTTAGAATAGATTTTTTATATAGTTTCCTTTTTAGCAGAGAATGTTTTCTTAAATCTGATGTAAACCAAGGATTTGCTTTAGGATTTCTTTTCTCTTTTTTAGTGGTAATCATTGGGAAGCATTTCTCCACTTCTTGCAGCCGTAAAACAACATCCCATGACACATCCTTTATGGAAGATATGAAAAGTTCCACATTCCTTTTGGAATATTTGCGATATCTTATTTCCTCTTGTACCAAGTTGTTACTAATCGTTTTATCATTAAGATGAATTATTTGAAAAACTGGGAGATGATCTGAAATATCATTTAACAACAGACCAGAAGTAATTTCAAGATTCAAAAAATTGATTAGGATATTATCAATGAGTGTGGCTGATGAAGAAGCTATTCTGGAAGGTCTGTGGATTGAAGGATAAAAATAAGTAGAGTAAAGAGCATTAAGAAAATCTACAGTAGTTGACTGCTTGCTATTGAGAAGTTAACATTGAAGTCACCTAGTAATACACACTTTTTCTGCTCCTTGCAAATCATTTCAAGCGTGTGATAAAGTGCATCATTAAAAATGGCCAGATCTGACTCAGGTGGTCTGTAAATGCACCCAATTATGACGTTTCCGCCATCAAGGGCTAAGAAAGAAGGAATTTCTACAAACACAGCTTCCACAGAAGTATTTTCAAAATATTGACTTAACTCTTTTCTTTCCTTGAAGTTAAAATGATCTAAAATGTAAAGAGAAACGCCACCACCTCATGTGGTCATTCTACAAGAATGAATAGCTCTATAGTTTTCCAAGGGATAGAGACAAGTAATATTATCGTGAAGCCATGTTTCTGAAAAAGCTATTACTGAAAATGAGAAATTTAATATGGATAGATAATCTGTTAGTTGATCATAATGTTGAGGTATACTACGAATATTAAGGTGGAAAAAAGAAAAAGAATTTGGGTCTTGTACTTTTGCAGATTTTTTAAATTGATCTTCCGTGTAATATTCACAGGAAATTTGCACATTTTGCAGGTCAACATGATTAGAATCAGGATTAAAGAACTCATCATAGATGCCATCCTTATCGATACATAAATCAAAGGGATTGAAAGCTGGTAAACCAGATATGGGTTGTGGAGACACATACATATAGTCAGTCATAATGGAAGGAGAAAAAACGAAAAAACTGTTAAAAGACAAAAAATTAAAACCTTGGAGCGAATAACATAGATCTAAGTTTGGCGAGGAGGGTGAACAACCAATTTATCAAACTTCAAGTAGGCGATGTTTCCTTTCTGACGTTCAGCCTTCATTCGAGGCAACAGATCCTTACGCTTCTGCCTGATGCTTTCAGAGAAGTCTTCAATGATGAAAATGTTTGAGCCCTGCAGTTTCTTGGTACGTTTGAAAATTTCTTCCTTGTCCTTGAATCTGAGGAGCTTTGCCACAATTGATCTCAGGCGTCCTGTAGGCTCATATTTACCAACACGGTGAGCTCTCTCAATTTCAATGAGTTTAGGGTCAATTTCAAGATGATTGGCGAACACTTTTTTGACTTTGGTTTCGGCGTCAGACCTTTCTTTCTTTCTTTCTTTCTTTCTTTCTTTCTTTCTTTCTTTCTTTCTTTCTTTCTTTCTTTCTTTCTTTCTTTCTTTCTTTCTTTCTTTCTTTCTTTCTTTCTTTCTTTCTTGCTTTCTTTCTGGCTTTCTTGCTTTCTTGCTTTCTTTCTTTCTTTTTTCTTTGAAAGGAGGGCCTTTTTCCCCCCTAAACGTGCCCCAAATGTTGCGCCAGGCCTGGCAAAACATTTGATATTTAATGGCATTAATGGGCGTGGCCTAACGGCTCAACAGCGCCCCCTAGAAAACTTTGTGCCTCAAGTCCCACAAAATGTTTTGATGTAGATGCACGAAAATCGGTACGCACCTGTATCATGTCGCCACTTAAAGAAAAGTCTCCTGGCACCATGGCCCAAACCCAACAGGAAGTCAGTAATTTTGGCAAGATTTATGCCATTACTTCGGCCGTTAATGCGGCCCGAATTTTATGGTGTTTTATACAACAAAATGTGCGTCTCGATGCTGTGACAATGCGCATTACTTTTCTCAGTCAAGAGCGTTACCGTGGCGACAATTATCTTCATCTGATTGGTCCATATTTGATAGTTTCACCAAAAGTCACCAACTTTTGCATGCAAGCCAGGCCTGGCGATAAATTTGATATTTCATGGTTTGCATTAATGGGCGTGGCCTAACGGCTCAACAGCACCTCCTAGAATACTTTTCTTTACCATAACTTTTGAATGGGTGATAAAGACATGTGGGTTGTGTCATCGGACTCGGTATTGAGTCCTTGACTTTCATTGGCCTGAATTAGCCCCGCCCCTTCTTCTGATTGGTTGTCCCTGTTTTCTGTTATAACTTTTGAATGGTTTGACGTAAAGACTCGTGGGTGGTGTCATCAGACTCTGTATTGAGTCCTTCACCTTCATTGGCCTGAATTAGTCCCGCCCCTTCTTCTGATTGGTTCTTCCTATTTTCTGCTATAACTTTTGGATGGTTTGACATAGGAAGTCGTGGGTGGTGTCATTTCTGATATGCTTTTGGGGGACGGTTGCCGTGACGGCGAGGGCCCGTTCATCGCTGTTTGCAGCTTTAATTTCAACTTGAGTTTCGTTCCACATTGTTCCTCAAGCGCTTCGTCTAAAGTAGTACGGAGGAGGTTTCTACTACTAATGTACTGACGGATAAATGTCTGCGCTGCCGCGGCGGAGCTGCTCAGCAAAGCAGCCGTCTCCTCCACCGAGTCACATGACTCCCCCGCTGTTTTCTTTTTAATTACATGTTTCCATTTTCCTTTTGTTGTTGTCGTGTTTTCAGCTTCGTCAGGTTTTTAAAGTTTCTCTCGGCGTCACTGATGAAGAGAGAGAGTGAAGAGATCCGTGGAAATAACAACGTTTTGTTTGAACTTGACTTGGTCAATGAATGTTCCTCAGAGTTTGTTCCAGTAAATATTGTAAATGTTTTCTGGATATTACGATGATTGTTAACACTTCAAAGAAATTCTTCAGTAAAACTTGGATCTTTTCTCTTGTTCAGTTTACTGTGGTTAATAAGTGTTTGTCTGTGATTAATCTCAGTACCAGGAGCAGCACCGACCATCACAAGGCACTTTTTATTCTCTTGTTCACCATCAGCACAAATCTGACTTTTATTTAATAAGAGAGATCATTTCACTCTCTTTCTTTTATTTATTGTAATACTGACATAGATTACAATCTCATTTTACCACAAATTGCACAAAATACTTGAATATGCGTCAGATATGAAGAAAGATTCCAAAAAGTTTAAGCCAACATTGATGAACTGAATTGAATTAAAACACATCAGAATCAGAATCACCTTTATTGGCCAAGTTTGAACTTTGCCCAACAAGGAATTTGACTCCAGTTATTTCACTCACTTTACCCAGATTTAAAAATAGCAAACAGTAAATAAACAAATGTGGCACTTATTAACATATATACAATTAAAAAAAACTGAAAGGTGCAGCAGTATGAGGTAGATATTATTATTGGAAGGTGCATTGGTAATGGGCGTGGCCTAACGGCTAGACAGCGCCCCCTAGAAAACTTTGTTCCTCAAGCCCCACAATACGCTTTGACGTACATGCACGAAAATCGGTACACACCTGTATCATGTCACAACTTGACAAAAAAAACCAACAAAAAAGTCTCTTGGCGCCATGGCCGAAACCGAACAGGAAGTCGGCCATTTTGAATTAATCATGTCATTTTGGCGCAATTTATGCCATCACTTCGGCCGTTAATGCGGCCCGAACCGTAACGTGCACCCAGGTGTGTTATACATCAAAATATACGTATCCATCCTGCGATGATGCACATTACTTTTCTCAGTCAAGAGCGTTACCGTGGCGACGATTATCTTCATCTGATTGGTTGATATTTGATATTCCTTATTTTCTGCCATAACTTTTTTTAATGGTTTGACTTAGAGAGTCATGGTGGTGTCATCGGACTCGGTTTTGAGTCCTTGACCTTCATTGGTGATAATTGCACATGCGAGGGCCCGTTCATCGCTGCTTGCAGCTTTAATTTCATTTGTTTCAGGACTGTACTTGTCTGACCTCTTTCTTTGAAAGGTTAAAACACACTCTGATCAAACACTGGGGACGTCATTACATTCACCGATTTAATTGGGAGCAAATGTTCTGGTTCGGTACAGGCATTAGAAATAAAAAGATCAACACCAACCTGCTTGACTTTGTATTAAGCCATGCCAGATTAGTGGTCAAACTCAGGAGAAACTCTGCTCATTTTGAAGGGAGGATGGTGGATGTGTGGCTAAAATTTTAAATCTGTTTTGGAAAAGGATTTATATCTGATTTTGAAACATGACCTGAAATTAAATGAAAAAATTTGTTAATTGATATGTTTATTGAAGGGAATACTTTAGTTGAAGTAACGGCAGGAGACAGGCTGATGCTCCAATATCTAATTTTGCTTCGGGATCTGCTAATGGTATTAGAATTTGCCTTTTTTCACTTTGGAAGTATTTTATAGTTTCTGCTTTGAACATGACTGTGTGCAGATGGAAATTTACTTGGAGATTTGAAAGTTATATAGCTTGTTTTTTTTTTTTACATTACTTTGAAAAGTAATGTCTTGATTTTGACGGAGATCGAAGAATGGAAAGTTTTGTTTAAAAAGCAATAATGCAAGAAAAGTTTTTAATGTAAAGTATATTTTTCATAATAAAAGATGAAAATAAAAAAGCGGCCGATCTCGTCTGATCTCGGAAGCTAAGCAGGGTCGGGCCTGACAAAAACATTGTGTAAATTAACTCTGAAATATAGTGAGTAGATTTCAAACAATCTCCCGTTGGTCCTGGACTATATTTGCAGAGCCAGCCCAAGATCATATAGTTTGAAACGTCATTAAAAATCCCAATAATTGAATCAGAGGGTCTGCGATAATCCAGACGTGTTGTTGTCAACGTTCTAATGTTTTTCCACGTGTAATTTGAATATCTAGGACTTAACTGGGTTTCTGCAGTAACTGCAATCAGAAGTGATCTGATTTTCATCACACGACACAATAATAGACAAAGAATGTAATAAATCTGACAACACAAATATGCAGACTGGATGTTTGGATCTTCACGTGACTTTCAGCAGGTGGTTAGCATGTAAGGCAAGGCAAGTTTATTTGTACAGCACAATTCAACACAAGGTCATTCAAAGTGCTTTACATCAACATTAAAAGCGGCAAGACACAATTAAAGCAGCACAATGTAACTTTCAGCTTTTGTTGAGTTTGGACAAAAGCGGTAGTGCTTTACCAGTAGTGTGGAAGGGTTCCTACCATCCACCCAGGGCAGTTGCTAGGAATTCTGGGCCCCCTTAAAGAATATTGCTGTGGGCCCTTTTTTTTATTGCTGTAACAACAACAAATCTAACAAAACTTTTTTTGTTGTTTTTGGCTACTCAAATGTCGCACTAACAGATCTTTACAAGACCACATTGAACACATCATGATAACGTAACAGACGTTCGTTTGTTGCTCATAATTACAGATTAGGCTAAAAAAATAATTACTGATAGGCTTGAATGCGTCATATTACAATCCACTGCAGACAATGACAGTCACTGTAGTAGCAACGTTATTAGTAACGTTCAGTTAGCGACTTTTTTTTATTCATGACTGGTCCAGTCCTGAGTGTAGCCCAGCCGGATGAGCTAGTAGCTGCAGCTGCGGCTCATCAGGGTAAGATAATAGTTTCAACCAGGGCCGGTTCTAGAACATGATGACTAGGCTGCATCTCAGATCAGAGGGGGGGCACATGCCTGGCACCTTATTCAACACTAAATTATGCATTTTCCCATAATTTCAAGCGGAATGATATTAGCAAAACAAAAATATTTAAAGTGTATTTCAAATGCTTTATTGCAGCAATATCGCTGCAGAACAAAGAAAATGCTACATTTAGTCTGGGCTACCTCACCCATCAGACAATCTAGCAACAGATGTTTCTTACCCTGAAAATAAAACATAGAAATTCAAACTAATTTTATCTATACAGCTCAAAACCATCACTAAACATGACCGTCATCTCAAGTGGAATGATACCAGTCAAACAATAATATTTAAAGTGTCTTTCAAGTGCATTTTTGCAGCAATATCGCTGCAGAACAAAGAAAATGCTACATTTAGTCTGGGCTACCTCGCCCATCAGACAATCTAGCAACAGAAAATAAAACATGGCAACAAAAATAAATATAACCATAAATATACAGGACTGTCTCAGAAAATTTGAATATTGTGATAAAGTCCTTTATTTTCTGTAATGCAAAAATGTCATACATTCTGGATTCATTACAAATCAACTGAAATATTGCAAGCCTTTTATTATTGTAATATTGCTGATCATGGCTTACAGCTTAAGAAAACTCATATCCTATCTCAAAAAATTAGAATATTCTGGGAATCTTAATCTTAAACTGTAAACCATAATCAGAAATATTAAAATAATAAAAGGCTTGCAATATTTCAGTTGTTTTGTAATGAATCCAGAATGTATGACATTTTTGTTTTAATTGCATTACAGAAAATAAAGGACTTTATCACAATATTCTAATTTTCTGAGAGAGTCCTGTAAACTTGCTGGCGTGGTTGTGCTTGAACCACTTCCGAATATCCATCGTTACTTTATGTTAACGGAGCAGCAGAGAGCAGAATATCCATGTTACTTTGTGTTAACGGAGCAGCAGAGAGCAGCGTCTTGCTGCTGCAGGAAACTGCTGGACGCAGAGTGACGGACACTGGCTGATTTATGGTTCCGCGTTGCACCAACGCAGAGCTTACGGGGTAGGATACGCGGGGACGCGAACATACGGTGCGCGTCGCCGCGTACCCTACGCCGTGGATTTGACGCGGAACCATAAATCAGGCTTAACGCGCGCACATTTGTCAGTTTTCTTTTCGTCTTTTCAACTGAGCAAACACATAAACTGAGGGTGCAATGCCGATGCACCCTGGTAGAACCGGGCCTGGTTTCATCTGCATTGCAGTGCATTTTAAGAAGGGAAGGGGCAAAGGGAATTATCGAAGTGATTTTAATTAGAGAATATTGTGTGACTGGTGGCTCTGTTTGAATTGGGATTTATTAGTATAAGTATATATTGTGTATTATGTATGCATATTCATTTTTTCATAGGTTACTGGGGGGCCATGTGTGGGCCCTTGTGGGCCCTTATAATTGTCACCACCTTTCCCCCCTATACGACGGCGCTGCATCCACCTCAAAGTTACATAGTGCCAGTGAAGGCGATACAGACCCCTCAGACCATGACAGAGGTTCATTAAACCTGTTGGAAGTTGATGTACCATCACAATGATGATGATGAAATATTATATTAAGGTGGAAAAGTTACATTGTGCTGCTTTAAACAGTAAATAACAAATAAAATGAAATAAAATGATTAGAAAAGAGGTAAAATAATAAAAAGCACAGGTTATTAAAAAGTAAGGGCAGTAGATCCAGCAGGTTCATCTCATTCTTGTAAAAATCTATGTATGACTTCCTCATGCAGTATTCTATGTGACGTCATGAACGACATCACGTGTCTTTGACGACGTTCCGAGGCTGCAGGAAAGAGGATTGGAACTTGTCTGTGCGTCTGATGCTGGAACTGATTTGCTGAAAACGATGATGACACTTATTGTAAGTTAAGTGTACTGTAGCGTTTGTGTTTTCTTCATCTCAACCAAACAACACAAACACCTGCATGCTGTCGTTTGACGAGTGAGTCTCTCCTTAAAGTTTACCAAAACCTGTGAGAAAGAGTTCTGACTTCTGTGAATGATTGTAAAATGATTATGCAAGTAATTCTGGCTGTAGTTTTGACAATCACATTCAATAGATGGATCCTGTTCATCCTGCGTCCTGTTTTTCAAGAGGAAATTAAATAAAGATAAGATATTAAGATAAGATATTCCTTTATTAGTCCCACAGCGGGGAAATTCGCAACAGCGGGGAAATTCGCTTGAAGGCTGTTCTTGGCTCAAATAAATTACTTATTAAACTTTATTAAACTATTTATTAAACGACACAGAGACACGCTGGAATGCAGGAGGCTGGCAGGACGGAGTCTGTACCGGGAATGGTGGTGTGGTT
This sequence comes from Cololabis saira, assembly GCF_033807715.1. Lineage (NCBI taxonomy): Eukaryota > Metazoa > Chordata > Actinopteri > Beloniformes > Belonidae > Cololabis > Cololabis saira. Next base: position 50,098,558 of record NC_084590.1, read on the forward strand.
CGTGGGTGTGTGCTGCTGCCTGTTAGTCCCCCGATCTAAGCCCCGTTCAGCTCGGCTCTCCTCCCCGCCAGCCTCCGGTCCTCCGGTTCCGGGCTCTCTCGTTCCGGTTCTGGGTCCGTCTGCCTCCGGGGACGACCCCCGCGGTCTCAGCGCCACTTTGCAGCGGATCTAAGCCCCGCGATGCTCAGCAGGCCATCCCGCGAGCCTCCGGTCCAGCTGGTCCGGGGTCTCTCGGAACCTCTTGGCCTCCTCCTCCATCGGGGAACGCTCACCGACCCGATGCTCACCGTCCCAAAGACCCCCTGGACCCCATGCTCAAACACCCAGCTCACCGGCTGAACCCGGGGGTCTTCGCCGGATTTGTATCCGGGAATGGTGCGCCGTCCTCGGCCACGCTGGCTGACCGGTGCCCCCTCGTCCCTGGAGGAAAAAAGTCAAAGATACTCCGATTTACACCAAACCTTATACACTTATAGGCACCTATAGGATTAATTTAAATCTGGGGTATAGGCTTCCAGGACCTCGCGGTTCCCCAGATATAGCCAATAACATTTCTTTTACACTTTACTACAAACCTATTTCATTGTGTTCCAAATGCTCTGAAACGTGCTCCGAAGCACTTTCTGGAAGAACTTTTTCGGACGTGGCACTTTATACTTTTCTCCGGTCGCGGTCCGCCAGACTCCATGTTTGTTCTTAAGGTCCCGCGTGGCCCTCGCTCACGGTTCATAATACGAGTCCGAGACCACCAGGAGAGAGTTTAGAATATTCTGGAGGGTAGAACGGCGTAGTTCGGCCCGAGTTTTGAACGCTAAATCGCTCGGGTCGGGACTTCCAGCCGAGGACCGGTGATCGACGAACAAGTGTCCGATAACGGTGCGCCTTTCTCGGACTCGGTTGGCTGGAAGTCCCGGTCCTCGGCCCGGTTGTCATGAATTTTAGAGGACATCCAGCGGGGTCTCTGGGACCCCAAAGACGCTCATTCATGGTTGTTTCACCTCTCCAGCAAATTCCAGGGCTGAGAAACCAGCCATCAGCCTGTGTGTGCAGGACCTCACAAACTGTTCAAAAACACCTTATTATGAACAATTGACCACTGTGTTTTATTGTCCTGACACGTCTTTTGAACCAGTAACTGCTTAAACAGCCGAGGATGACATCATGTCTTTGTTTTCTTTCTATCAGAAGCTCAGAGCATGGTATGGCTCTCTCGGTCGGTTCTGGGTCCGTCTGCCTCCAAGGACGACCCCCACGGTCTCAGCGCCACTTGGCTGCCGATGTAAGCCCCGTTCAGCTCGGCTATCCTCCCCGCCAGCCTCCGGTCCTCCCTTTCCGGTCTCTCGGTCCGGTTCTGGATCCGTCTGCCTCCGGGGCCGACCCGCGCGGTCTCAGCGCCACTTGGCAGCGGATCTAAGCCCCGTGATGTTCGTCGGGCCTCCCCGCGAGCCTCTGGTCCAGCTGGTCTGGGGTCTCTCGGTCTCCTCCTCTGTCGGGGAACGCTCACCGACCTGATGCTCACCGTCCCAAAGAACCCCTGGACCCCATTCTCAAACACCCAGCTCACCGGCTGAACCCGGGGGTCTTCGGCGGATTTGTGTCCGGGAATGGTGCGCCGTCCTCGGCCACGCTGGCTGACAGATGCCTCCTCGTCCCTGGAGGAAAAAAGTCAAAGATACTCCGATTTACACCAAACTTTAGACACTAATAGGCACATATAGGATGATGTTAAATCTGGGGTATAGGCTTCCAGGACCTCGCGGTTCCCCAGATAGAGCCAACAACATCTCTTTTACACTTTACTACAAACCCATTTAATTGTGTTCCAAATGCTCTGAAACGTGCTCTAAACCACTTTCTGGAAGAACTTCTTCATACGTGGCACTTTATACTTTTCTCCAGTCACGCTCCGCCCGACTGCATGTTTGTTCTGAAGGTCCCATGTGGCGCTCTCATGGTTCATAATATGAGTCCGAGACCACCAGGAGAGAGTTTAAAATATTCTGGAGGTTAGAACGGCGTCGTTCCGGGGTCTCTCTGAACCTCTTGGCCTCCTCCTCCATCGAGGAACGCTCACCCACCCGATGCTCACCGTCCCAAAGACCCCTGGACCCCATCCTCAAACACCCAGCTCATCGACCGAACCCGGGGGTCTTCGCCGGATTTGTGTCCGGGAATGGTGCGCCGTCCTCGGCCACGCTGGCTGACCGGTGCCCCCTCGTCCCTGGAGGAAAAAGTCAAAGATACTCCGATTTACACCAAACTTTATACACTTATAGGCACCTATAGGATGATATTAAATCTGGGGTATAGGCTTCCAGGACCAGGCGGTTCCCCAGATATAGCCAACATCTCTTTTACACTTTACTACAAACCAATTTAATTGTGTTCCAAATGCTCTGAAACGTGCTCTAAACCACTTTCTGGAAGAACTTTTTCGGACGTGGCACTTTATACTTTTCTCCGGTTGCGGTCCGCCGTACTCCATGTTTGTTCTGAAGGTCCCACGTGGCGCTCTCTCACGGTTCATAATAAGCATCAGAGACCACAAGTAGAGAGTTTCGAATATTCTGGAGGGTAGAACGGCGTCGTTCGGCCCGAGTTTTGACTGCTAAATCGCTCGGGTCCAGCCGAGGACCGGTGAACGACGAACAAGTTTACAATAACGGTGCGCCTTTCTCAGACTTGGTCGGCTGGAAGTCCCGGTCCTCGGCCAGGTTGTGATGAATTTTAGAGGACGCTCAAAGACGCTCATCCACAGTTGTTTCACCTCTCCAGCACCTTCCAAGGCTGAGAAACCAGCCATGAGCCTGTGTGTGCAGGACCTCACAAACCAACCTGATCTCACAAAAATCCGTGAAATGCCCACGACTTCTCACCACTATTTTCCGTGGTATATACACGGAAAATGGTATAATTCCGTGTGAGCACCACGGATTTGGTACCATGCAAAGTCAATGGGATCCGTGGTACACGGATTATGACATAATTATTATTTATATATTATTCTTTGTTATAGTGGCTAAATTATGAGTTTTTGTCGCGCAAGGTACTGTTTGTTACTGTCAGTTTGTAAAAGCATGTTTTTAACGCTGTTTTAGCAGTGTTTTATTGAGGTTTTAATGGGAGCACCACGGATATTGTACAATGCGAATCAATGGATACCGTTATCGTGATATATACACAGATTATTTTATTTTATTTTTTCTTAAATATTTTATCCCGGTTTTTTCCCCCATTTTATCACCCAGTGGTCCTACCTAGACAGTCCTGGGCATTGCCATCCTCAACCAACCCCAGGAGGGCCCTGCACTGAGCTCAGGTCTCCTTCTTAACCTGAAGAGTGAGCAGGCAGCATCTTTTCACCAGGCAGGGTGGAGCTTTTCTGGCCGGACGTAGCGCGTGGAAGGATCACGTTATTCCGGCCGGATCCTCCCCACCCCATCTGGCGCCCCAGCTGGCCAGAGGGGCCATGTATAGCCCAGGACTGTTGCATGTTTTTTTGAGGGTAGCTCACGGATACACGGATTATGACATTATTATTATTTATATATTATTCTTTATCATAGTGGCTAAATTATGAGTTTTTGTCGCGCAAGGTACTACTCCTGATACAGAGTATAGAATTTCAGCCTCCTAGCTCAAAGCGTTAGTGAACTATGCAAAAAAAGACACGAAATAGGCTTCGCAGGCCCGAAAAGCAACACACGCGGTGACCTTTGACACTTCCCAAGGTCACACAGATATGAAACTCGGCACAGTGGATGAGAGTCACCTCCTGATACAGAGTCTAAAATATCAGCCTCCTAGCTCAAACCGTTAGTGAACTGTGCAAAAATAGACACGAAATAGGCCTTATAGGCAAACCTATAGACAAGTTTACGAGCCGTTTCCGCTCTACTTCGTAAACTCCTCCCCTCTAAGCAGTCCACTTCCGTTTTGGCAGATTCCCATTGATTAGAATCGCAACATTGCTCTGACAAAGAGGGACAAAATTGATATTTCTAAGAAAAAAAGTGGTTCGGGAACGACATGTCTCGGCAGTTGGATTTAAGAACTCGAGGGAGCACCTGAAGGAATGGTTGGATAGAGACTGCTGCGACCAGAAAACCAGCTGCAAAGACACATGTCCATGCGCTGCTTTGTTTACTTTTTTCCGCTGCCTCCCCCGGAGAAACAACACGGACCTGAGGTAAGTTCAGCAACTTTAGCTGTGAAGCTGACAGTACTGTTAATTATGAAGAAGTTGTCATACACTAACATTGCTACTGGTATTTTTATAAGGCAGTTGATGGTTTTGAGATGGGACGTGTGTGTATGTGTGTGTGTGTGTGTGCCTGCGTGTGAAAAAATCTGCCAGTGGAACAAGATTTTTTTGCTTGTAATGAGAAGATAAATCTTGTCCCACTGGCAGATTTTTCTACTTATTTCAAGTGAAAATGTACTTGAAACAGGTGAAAATTGTCAAATAACAAGTTATTTTTTTGGTAAATACTCTTGTTTTAAGTGTAGTAAGATTTTTTGACTAAAAATTAGACATTTTAACTATAAATAAGACAAATATTCCTGGTAAGATTTTGAGTTTTTGCAGTGCAACATAAATATAATGCAATTTGGCAAGCTGTTGTGATGATTGTGTGTGTGTGAGTACAATGTACAACACAAACACAAATGGTACATGGTTAATTTTGCTCCATCCATGTTTTATCTCCCCCTTTTTAGATGGTCCGGAAACCTGTCAGCCTGCCTGAGGCCGAGCCTGCTACACAAGTGATGTTGTTCATTAAATAAAGATGAACAGCAAATATTGTGTGCATTGTATTTTTTAATATTATATATGAATAGTTTTTATAGTGATGTAATTGTGTGGGATGCTTTTGTATTTTACTATGGAGGTAAGGGAACTGTTAATTTAATTTGTGCACATAAATCAAATGTGTGCATATTCTACAGTTGTGCATAAATAAATAGAAATGTAAACATTTAAGTCAAATCATACATATAATATGTAGTGTATTTTCTCTGTGATTAGAAGATTATGAACACGGATTACAGAGAAAATACACACTATATGTATGATTTGACAAATATTTAAATTTTTTATTTATGCATAACTGTAGAATAATATGCACACATTTGATTTATGTGCACAAATTCGATTGACAGTTCCCTTACCCCATATTTTACTTTTTTATTCCTGTTAAGATTAAACATATGAATTTTCTTGTTGAAGCCATTTGGGTAACACTTTACAATAAGGGTCCCTTAATTAACGTTAGTTAATGCATTATTAAGCATTAATTAACAGTTTAATAATAGTTAAATAACCATTATTATGTATTACTTAACATTAATTAGCATATTAGTTAATGCATTAATAAACAGTTAGTTAATGCATTATTAAGCATCAATTAACAGTGTAATAATAGTTAAATAACCATTATTATGTATTACTTAACATTAATTAGCATATTAGTTAATGCATTAATAAACAGTTAATTAATGCCTACTGCTCAGAGTTAATTAATACATTAGTAAGCATTAATAAACGTTACATGATGTAATTATTTATCCTTATGTATGCATTACTTAGTATAAAGTAATACATTAGTTAATACATAAGTAAAACGTTAATAATGTCCCTAGTAATCATTTACTAATGGGGTTTATTTGGAGTGAATATGCATTAAGTAACAGCTACCTAATACATCTACTAATCATTCACTAATGGTGTACATGTTTACTGGATGGGCATTATTAAACAACTATTTAGAGTCTTAAGTAATCATTTCCTAATGGTGCTGTGTATGTTATCAGGTAGCTTACCTGACCTTATGAACGGTAACCTGACATAAACCTTAATAAATGTATAGGAGTGGCTCATAACAATTACTTAAACATTAGTGAATGCTTTCTGGACCCTTATTGTAAAGTGTAACACATTTATCCCTTAGGTAACACATTATTAATGCTTAACTGCCTCATAAGCATTACTTAACCATAATTAACCATTAGTTAAGGCTTGCTGGACCCTTATTGTAAAGTGTAACACATTTATCCCTTAGGTAACACATTATTAATGCTTAACTGCCTCATAAGCATTACTTAACCATAATTAACTAGTATGTTAGTTTGAATGAATCAACTCCGCCCGGCTACTTTAATCATCACATTCCTAGAAGCACGGGCCGAGGCGGAGGAGTCGCAGCAATTTATAACTCCGGTCTCCAAACAAAAATTGAACCCAAGTGCAACTATAATACATTTGAAAGCCTCATGCTTGGTCTGAAATTTCCGAGCCGGAAATCAGAGAAGCCAGTTGTGTTAGTGGTAGTGTACCGGCCCCCTGCTGGTGCGTATCTGGAGTTTTTGTCTGAATTTTCAGATTTCCTTTCTGGATTATTGATCAGCACAGATAAATTCATCATAGTGGGTGATTTTAACATTCATATGGATGTTGAAAGCGATAATCTTAAATTAGCCTTCGATTCTCTTCTAGAATCAATGGGTATCTCACAAAAAGTGGATAAACCGACGCACTGTTTTAATCATACTCTCGATCTCGTTCTCACCTACGGTGTTGAAACTGATGGTCTGTTGGTGTCACCTGTAAACTCCCTTTTATCCGACCATTACTTAATAACGTTTGAATTTAATTTTGTTGATGTTGAAGTGCAAAATAGGAGGTATTATTTTAGCAGATGTTTGTCTGATGAAGTTATTGTTAAATTTAGGGAGGCCATTGCTTATCTTACGACAGTGCGAAATAGTGATGTAGTCGAGGCCAGTGACCTGGGTTCTACCTCTGCAGATGTTGATTTCCTTGCTAGTAACACCGCTGATTTGTTGCATTCAGCTTTAGATGAAGTTGCTCCTTTGAAAAGGAGGGTTTCTAGCCACAGGAGCTTAACTCCCTGGTACAATTCAGATATCCGCATGTTGAAACAAAACGTGCGTAAAATGGAAAGGAAGTGGTATTCTTGTAGGTCTGTAGACTCTCATCGTGAATGGAAAGATATTCTAATAGTATATAAAAAAGCCATTCGCAAAGCCAGAACAGCTTATTATTCAACGTTGATAGAGGATAACAAAAGTAACCCACGTTTTCTGTTCAGCACTGTAGCCAGGCTGACAAAGAGTCACAACTCTGTTGAGCCGTGCATTCCTGCAGCTCTCAGTAGTGAGGACTTTATGGGCTTCTTCAACAGTAAAATCGCGAGAATTAGAGAAGAAATCAACCAGCCGGTTGTAGGTGTTTCTTCAGCTTTAGCGACTTCCCTAGGCTCTGACTTGTCTCTAGACTGTTTTGATCCTATAGACCTCCCTGAGCTGACTTCACTCGTTAATAGAGCTAAGTCAACCACATGTATGTTAGACCCCATCCCGACTCGTCTATTCAAACATGTTTTTTCTCTTATTAGTACGACAATACTGGACCAAATTAACCTATCCCTAAGTTTAGGATATGTACCACAGGTTTTCAAAGTCGCAGTAATTAAACCTTTACTTAAAAAACCTTCTCTTGACCCAGACACCTTAGCTAATTATAGACCAATTTCCAACCTTCCATTTGTGTCTAAAATTCTGGAAAAGGCAGTTTCAAGCCAGTTATGTGACTATTTGTATAGAAATGATCTGTTTGAAGTCTTTCAGTCAGGGTTCAGAATGCATCATAGCACAGAGACAGCACTTGTTCGAGTCACGAATGACCTCCTTATGGCCTCAGATAAGGGATTAGTGTCCATACTGGTTCTACTGGACCTCAGTGCTGCTTTTGACACTATAGATCATGGCATTTTACTGCACAGGTTAGAGCATGTTGTTGGGATTAAAGGGACAGCTCTATGTTGGTTTAAATCATATCTATCTGACAGGTTCCAGTTTGTTCATGTACATGAGGTTTCTTCAGAACAGTCAAGGGTCTGTTATGGTGTTCCGCAGGGTTCAGTGCTAGGGCCAATCTTGTTCAGTTTATACATGCAGCCGTTGGGAAGTATAATCCAGAATCACGGCATACACTTTCATTGTTATGCTGATGATACGCAGCTCTATTTGTCTATGAAGCCGGATGAAACAGAACCGTTAGTTAAACTTCAGGCATGTCTTAGGGACATCAAGGACTGGATGTCCAGAAATTTCCTGCTTCTAAATTCAGATAAAACAGAGGTTATCATTCTTGGTCCAGAGCATCTTAGGAAGGGATTAGATGGTGTTGCGATGGCTTCCAGTGCAACTGTGAGAAATCTTGGTGTTATTTTCGATCAGGATTTGTCGTTTAAACCATATGTCAATCAGGTTTGTAAAATAGCCTTTTTCCATCTCCGTAATATTGCAAAGATTAGGAAAATCCTCTCACAGAGTGATGCAGAAAAACTAGTCCATGCGTTTGTATCTTCTAGACTAGATTACTGTAATGTGTTGTTAGCAGGATGTCCAAGTAATTTGCTGAATAGGCTCCAGCTGATCCAAAATGCAGCAGCACGAGTACTGACAGGAATTAGCAGGAGAGACCACGTCTCTCCAGTGTTAGCGTCGCTCCATTGGTTACCCGTAAAATTCAGAATCCAATTTAAAATTTTATTACTTGCGTATAAAGCCCAAAACGGCTTAGCTCCGCATTATTTGCAAGACCTGATAGTGCCTTATGTTCCTGTCAGAGCTCTCCGTTCTCAGAGTGCAGGTTTACTCGTAGTTCCTAGAGTATCTAAATGTAGATTTGGAGGGCGGGCGTTCTGCTATCAGGCACCATTACTTTGGAACCAACTTCCAATCTGGGTTAAGGAGGCTGACTCCACCTCCACCTTTAAAACTAAACTTAAAACCTTTCTGTTTAGTAAAGCCTATAGTTAGTGTTTAGTAAACCTCTAGCTGGTGTTGGTAAATCTCTAGGTAGTGTAAACTTTAGTGTGTCAGAGTCGCTCCTGTAGTTTCTTGTGCTGGCCCCCCCTTCTCCTCCCTTTTCTCTCTTTTGTCCATGTTGCAGCATCCTTTGCCGGACACCGGAACCTGCAGGTGGTCGTGGGTGGCTTGTAGCTTGCATTACGGAGCACAAGTCTTTCCCTGACCCTGCACCCCAACCTGGGACTTGCTGATTGGGCCGGAGCTTCGGGAGCTGTGTGCTGGCCTGCGGTCCCCACCCCTGGTCATCCCGTTGCTGCCCCCCCCTTCTCCTCCCTTTTCTCTCTTTTGTCCTGCAGGTGGCCATGGGTGGCTTGTAGCTTGCATTACGGAGCACAAGTCTTTTCCTGACCCTGCACCCCAACCTGGGACTTGCTGATTGGGCCGGAGCTTCGGGAGCTGTGTGCTGGCCTGCGGTCCCCACCCCCGGTCATCCCGTTGCTGCTTCCACCTGCCTGCTGTGCTGTTGCCGTCCCTGACCCACCAGTCTGGCCCTCGGCAGGAGGGTCCCCCCTGATGAGCCTGGTCCTGCTCAAGGTTTCTTCCCTCCTAAAGGGGAGTTTTTCCTTGCCACTGTTTGGCTTAAGGTTTTTCTCCCACTAGGGGAGTTTTTTACCTGCCATTGTTTATGTAATATCTGCTCGGGGGTCATGTTCTGGGTATGGGTCTCTGTAAAGCGTCTAGAGACAACTCTGTTGTATTAGACGCTATATAAATAAAATTGAATTGAATTGAATTGAATTAACCATTAGTAAATACTATTCTGGACCCTTATTGTAAAATGTAACACATTTATCCCTTAGGTAACACATTATTAATGCTTAACTGCCTCATAAGCATTACTTAACCATGATTAACCATTAGTAAAGGCTTGCTGGACCCTTATTGTAAAGTGTAACACATTTATCCCTTAGGTAACACATTATTAAAGCTTAACTGCCTCATAAGCATTACTTAACCATAATTAACCATTAGTAAATACTATTCTGGACCCTTATTGTAAAGTGTAACACATTTATCCCTTAGGTAACACATTATTAATGCTTAACAGCCTCATAAGCATTACTTAACCATAATTAACCATTAGTAAATACTATTCTGGACCCTTATTGTAAAGTGTAACACATGTATCCCTTAGGTAACACATTATTAATGCTTAACTGCCTCATAAGCATTACTTGACCATAGTTAACCATTAGTAAATTAAGCAATCACATATAAAGTTTACACTTTTTATTTAAAACAAAATAAAACAGATTTTAACAGATAACATTTGTTATATGTATACAACATATATATATATATATATATATATATATATATATATATATATATATATATATATATATATATATATATATATGTATATATATATACACACACACACACACATCTGTGATAACAGATACGTAACAATAATTCGCACAGAGGAGATCTTTGAACAAACATTATTTATTAACATAATACAATAACACAGTATGATAGGCTACCCTCTGTTTATCCTCCCTGGAAATGTCTGCTCCCTTTTGACATGATGAGCTATGAGTGGCACCAGTTCTCTCCTCCCCCTCTTCTCCACCAAGCGAAGCACCGGCTTCCCTGGATGTCTTCGCCCTGGCCGCCTCCGCGTGCTTTGCACCCCCAGCATCCCGAACACCCACTTCCTCCGCTTCCAGCCCCCAGCCATCCTGCCCCTTCCATACTGTGTTTTGGGGAAAATGACAGAACAAGAAACAAGATTATTAACCTTGTGTCAGATAAATTTATAATGTTAGCAGGAATAAAGTTGAAAAATCTGATTAGACAAAGTAAAATGCAAGATTTCCATGGAATGGATGATTACTATAGCCAAATTTAAGAGTTTCTATAGGAATGATTCTGTCCCATTCTGTTTTTCATCACTATAAGCATGAACATTATAAATGATGGGCTGCTGTTTCAACTTGGCTTCTGTCGATCGGCAATCCAATCGTTTCACTGCGATTGAGAAGACAATCAACAATGTTTTTTTTTCTTGCCGATGTTATAAAACATACACATATGCTGCTACAGCTGTGTAGTGCCCCACCCATTGTGCTCTGGCTCAGCTGATCGACGCTCAGACAGCAGTTAGATCTTGCAGTTTTTAACTCTTTTTATACACACAAAGTACAGCCAAATACCAGGCTAAAAAATACAGTATAGATCTCCACATTAGGATGGTGGACCAGAGCATGTGAGGGAAACAGAGCAGGTGAGAATTTTTTCTGCTCCTTGCTCACAGACCTGTCCAAAAAAGCAGCGTTGTACACTTAAACCCAAACCTGGCATCGTCAGATTCCAGTATGAGTTCTGTTTCAGATCTCTTCCCTCCCACAGTTTGAATAATAATTTAATCAATTACATACTTTTCGATAACAAACAGATTCAGCTAGAAAACAAGCTGGTTGTAGGTCAGGTATGGGTGGCCCTGGAGCTAAATTGGAGCGGGATGGAGCAGGAGCGCTGGTACAACTTTTAAAATAAAAATCCGCACCCTGCTCCCTGTTGGAGGCCGCATATGTGCACTTCGCCACCAACTTTTACTGTTGCGCTTGTATATGGTGCCTTTTGCATCTTCAATTGGTAAATGTCTTTGACATAACATTTAAACTCTTCTTTCTAAACATATTTCTGATAATTGCACATGATTTTGTAATGTTTTACCTCAAAATTCTGATCAAAATGTACATATTGAATCTTTGAATATACTAATTAATTTTTCCACATTGGTGATGTGGTTATAACTAGTCTCGTTTCCAAACTCTAATATTTCAAAATGATTGTCTGGGGAAGTTCCACCTCAATTTTGTAAAAATAAGCGGGTGTCTGGGTGGAAACGTTTTGTGAGTTTAAAAAAAAAACAGTGTTGCAAAACCAACCAACAGTCTTTTAGGGTGGGCCTTTCGTTGCTAACATTGCTGACGTTTCTGGTAAGGTGTGTGCAAAGCAGAGCTAACCAATCATTGGTTGAGGATGAAAGACTAACACAGATTTTCATTTAATTTCATTTACTTGTTCTTCCCATGGAAACATTCAAATTGTACCAAAGGAAATAGCAAACAGTTGCATCTTTATCCGTGTTCAGAAAGGAGCAGGAAAAAGAAAACTTTTATTTAACCTGCCTATTTTACCTATTTACCTTTTCAAGGAAGCTGGTTGCAACCAGCGGTAGCACTATTACAAAATCCTGCACTAACTTCCCCAGACATTCAAGTCTTGTCCAGTCTCGACCTGAACGTTGGGCATCACAAGACTAAGTCATAATTAGCAGCCTAACAATTTGTAGCAGTTAATATAAAAAGTTACCTTTCTTTTATGTCTGAAGTGACTCATCTATCACCACGAAATGCTCCTTCCCCCAATTCTCTGTCCTTCTCTATGATGCAGCCTCTCCATCGCTGTCACGCAGACCTCCCGTTGCTTTGCCATTCTTGAAAGGGTTCTTGAGGATGCAGCAATGTTGTCCATCATGAAATCAAGCTGGCGAATAATAATAATAATAATAATAATAATAATAATAATAATAATAATAATAATAATAATTAAAGCTGCAAGCAGCGATGAACGGGCCCTCGCACTCACGTCCACCGCCCCCCATAAGCATATCAGAAATGACACCACCCACGACTCTCTATGTTAAACCATTCAAATGTTATAGCAGAAAAAAGGAACAACCAATCAGAAGAAGGGGCGGGGCTAATTCAGGCCAATGAAGGTCAAGGACTCCATACAGAGTCTGATGACACCACCCACGACTCTCTATGTCAAACCATTCAAAAGTTATGGCAGAGAAAAGTATTCTAGGGGGCGCTGTTGAGCCGTTAGGCCACGCCCATTAATGCAAACCATGAAATATCAAATTTATCACCAGGCCTGGCTTGCATGCAAAATTTGGTGACTTTTGGAGAACTATCAAATATGGACCAATCAGATGAAGGGGACGCGCGCTTTTTCGCGTCTAGCGTCGCCACGGTAACGCTTTTGAAAGAGAAAAGTAATGTGCGTCGTCGCAGGACAGAGACGCACATTTTGATGTAAAAAAAACACAAAAATTGCTGACAAAAATTTTCGTCATACAGCCAGGCTTGAACTCCCGACCTCTGGCACCAAAGACCGCAATTTCCCGGCTGAGCTAAGTCTCAGCTGTCCCTTTCACTTTGACTTACTGGCTTAAGAGAGACCAACATAGCGATGAAATGTCTGAAACTTTTTTTTCCTAATTTTTTAAATATTTGTAAGGTATAAATCTTAGTAAAACACTTTTATTACTTTTTCTGTAACCATTCTGCCGAGGTTCTAACCGGGCTGAGCACGGGTCTATTTCTGACGTCACCACCCTCCACGCCACTGATTGGTCGGGGGGCGGGGCCGTCATCACCCTACTCGCCACTGATTGGTCGGGGGGCGGGCCGTCATCACCCTACTCGCCACTGATTGGTCGGGGGGCGGGGCCGGCAGACGTTTGAATCAGGAAGCGGGACTCTCTATGTCAAACCATTCCAAAGTTATAGCAGAAAATCGGGACAACCAATCAGAAGAAGGGGCGGGGCTAATTAAGGCCAACGAAGCTTAAGAACTCATTACAGAGTCCCATGACACCACCCACGACTTCCTATGTCAAACCATTCAAAAGTTACAGCAGAAAATCGGGACAACCAATCAGAAGAAGGGGCGGCGCTAATTCAGGCCAATGAAGGTCAAGGACTCAATATCGAGTCCCATGACACCACCCACGACTCTCTATGTCAAACCATTCCAAAGTTATAGCAGAAAATCGGGACAACCAATCAGAAGAAGGGGCGGGGCTAATTAAGGCCAACGAAGCTTAAGAACTCATTACAGAGTCCCATGACACCACCCACAACTCTCTATGTCAAACCATTCAAAAGTTATGGCAGAGAAAAGTATTCTAGGGGGCGCTGTTGAGCCGTTAGGCCACGCCCATTAATGCAAATCATGAAATATCAAATTTATCACCAAGTCTGGCTTGCATGCAAAATTTGGTGACTTTTGGAGAACTATCAAATATGGACCAATCACATGAAGGGGGGGCGCGCCTTTTGGCGTCTAGCGTCGCCACGGTAACACTTTTGAAAGAGAAAAGTAATGCGTGGTGTCGCAGGATATAGACGCACATTTTGATGTATAACACACCTGGGGGCACGTTACGGTTCGGGCTGAATTAACTGCCGAAGGAATGGCATAAATTTCGCCAAAATGACACACTGTATTCAAAATGGCCGACATCCTGTTCGGTTTCGGCCCTGGCTCCAAGAGACTTTTCTTTAAGTTGTGCCATGATACAGGTGTGTAGCGATTTTCGTGCATGTACGTCAAACCGTATTGTGGGGCTTGAGGCACAAAGTTTTCTAGGGGGCGCTGTTGAGCCATTTTGCCACGCCCATTAATGCAAATCATGAAATAGCAAATTTATCGCCAGGCCTGGCTTGCATGCCAAATTTGGTGCCTTTCGGGGAACTATCAAATATGGACCAATCAGATGAAGGGGGGGTGCGCTTGTTGGCGTCTAGCGTCGCCACGGTAACACTTTTGAAAGAGAAAAGTAATGCGTGTAGTCGCAGGATGGAGACGCACATTTTGATGTATAACACATCTGGGTTCACGATACGGTTCGGGCTGAATTAACTCTCGAAGGAATGGCATATATTGCTCCAAAATTACGCAATTAATTCAGAATGTTCAAAATGGCCGACTTCCTGTTCGGTTTCGGCCATGGCGCCAAGAGACTTTTCTTTTAGTTGCGACATGATACAGGTGTGTACCGATTTTCGTTCATGTACGTCAAACCGTATTATGGGGCTTGAGGCACAAAGTTTTTTCTGTCGAACCAATCAGATGAAGGGTGGGCGCGCTTTTTGGCGTTTAGCGCCGCCACGGTAACGCTTTTGAAAGAGAAAAGTAATGCGTGTTGTCGCAGGATGGAGACGCACATTTTGATGTATAACACACTTGGGGGCACGTTACGGTTCGAGCTGAATTAACTTTCGAAGGAATGGCATAAATTTCGCCAAAATGACACGACTAATTCAAAATGGCCGACATCCTGCTCGGTTTCGGGCATGACCCCAAGAGACTTTTGTTTAAGTTGTCCCATGATACAGGTGTGTACCGATTTTCGTGCATGTACGTCAAACCGTATCGTGGGGCTTGAGGCACAAAGTTTTCAAGGGGGCGCTGTTGAGCCATTTTGCCACGCCCATTAATGCAAACCTTTAAATATCAAATTTTTCGCCAGGCCTGACTTGGGTGCAAAATTTGGTGACTTTTTGGGCATGTTAAGGGGGGCAAAAAGGCCTTCACTTTGTCAGGAAAATAATAATAATAAAAATTCCTGCAAATACAATAGGGCCTTCGCTCTGAAGGTGCTCGGGCCCTAATAATAATACTGACCAAAAAAGTTATCCCACAATGTTAGCCAAAGTTACGTACCATTCAAATCGGTCCACAGATCCACAATCTTTTTCTTCAGCTTCATTTTGTGATGACACCGGTTGCACTTGACTTTCCATCTCAGTATTTTTTTCTTTTGGAGCCATTCAATTAGTTTGAGGTGTTTGTGTTTTTTTTTTTTGCCTTCTGTCAGCTCACTCAACTTGTTTGCTAACTTTAACCCACGCATGCCGTGTGCTCCTAAAATGAAACGTGCAGCTTGGTAAATGGCTATCCTGTTAAAATTACTGTCCGTCCTGCCAGAAAATTCTGCTCCTCCTACAAGGCTGTTACACCCAGGTTACACTGCGATAACTCCTGAGTTCTGGTGCGCGCCAATGCTGCGTTCATGACACCTCAGAACTGGGTTTCCCCATTGAAAACTCCCATTTCTGTCTTCAAAGCGTTCCAGACATTGACATTAGACATTGTTGTGTGATGTCAGAAAACTGATTCTCCAAGAAGACTCTGAATTTCCCGATTAGGAGCACCAATATTAGGCCTTAGTTAAAAGCCTTAGTTCCGAATTGGCCTGAACGCCGCACGCCGCACTTTTTTCTTTGCGCGCACTGACCGCGGCCCCAGCTACAGAAGCGTCTCAAGATGGATGAGCTCGGAGTCTCACCTCCTCACAGGACCAGGATAACCACGCACAAGGAAAAAGCGGAAAAGGGAAAGTCATCTGGAAAACATGGTAAGATTAGTATAACTACGTTAAACTGTTAGCTCTTAATGTTAAGTTTATGACACTTTTTTTTGAAAAGTTCACAATTCGAGTTGTCATAACAAATACATAATTCTGACAAAATGTAAACTTTTCAAAAAGATGCTGCATATTTGACTCAGTAACACTTGAATAATGGAGAAGAAGAAGTTTACGTCGGTAAATTTGAAAGACTGACTTCTCAGTCATGTAACTGGGTGTGTGTAGAAGCTAATACACCTCGTGAAGGCTGACACTTTTTTAAACGGAAGACTCCAACTAAACACGGGAGCGGGATGGATGAGACGTCACTGAAACTTGATGTGATGAAACTCTGCTGCCCCTGCTAGTTTTGGGGGGGTCACCAGACATAAAACCTGTTTTCTCTGTATTTTGAAGGTAGAGGCTTAGATTTATTAGGAATTCGTCTGAAAAAAATTATAATAGGTAAGAATTACAGTACATAAAAAATATGTGGTTATAATGGGAGTCAATGGGGCAAATTTGGACATGAAGGTAAAGAGTGTAAGTTTTTTTAAATGAACAATCATTGTTCCAAAAATAATAATGCATCAAAATAAATGTTATCAATTATTGACATAGTCAATGCTGTAATATATTTCACTTTGAACCTAATTTTTGAAAATATTGCATATTTTGTCATTTTTCTATTGAAAAAATCAGGAGTTGTAAAAATAATGTTTAAAGATTATAATTAACTTTATATCTATGGCCAGGTCTGAAGTTGTTGAAAAGATTTTATGTGGTGAAAGTGAAAATAAATATGTATTACATTTTTATTGCACTTTTATGAGATGGTAGTCAATGAGGCAAATTTGGACTATGGGTAAAAAGTGTATATTAATTTTAAGGGATGCTCGAGGGTTAAAGAATGATGGGTGTGTACGCTGTGGGTGCGAAAGTTGTGTCATAGCTGTGTTTGTTGTTGTAGGTGTTTGTATACAATAAGCAATCAAACTGATGTAATCAACTATCAATCCTTGCATCCATAGCTTTGACATGTCTCAAGGAGGCTCAACAGTCCAGAAGAGAAGACAGTGATGATGAAGCGATGAGGGGATCTGAGATGCAGCATGACAGTGAAGACGACAGTGAGGATGACTCTGAATCCAGCTCTGAATCCAGCTCTGACAGGATAAGGAGAAAAAGGCGAAGAAAAGCAAACATCGCTCTCGCCTGCGGGGTATGTGAAACGTATTTCTTGGCTGGCTTGAGCTGTATGTGTCTGTTGTCCCTACAAGTAGATCAATCTCTCATGACAAGCTGACAGGGCTTGAAATTAACTTTTTGACTTACTAGCCAAGTGGCTAGTAGATGAAAAAAGTTATTAGCCAACCAGATTTTTTACTAGCCAAAACCAAAACGTTGCTTTACTTTTGTATTTCGACATCATTTGTATATAGCAGTCATCGTAGTACCATATTACATCAATCCTGTTTTTCTATACGCTACAATTATCATTCAGTAGTGTACTACTATACTATTGGTGGAAAATGAGATTGCATGATGTGTTCTTGTATAATTTAATTTCAGTAGTTGCCTACTTAATTGTAAATCTAACATTTATGGAAGAATATATAGCATTACACCTTCAAAGTAACACTTTGATCCTGTCCTGTCTGTATATTCTATAATGCAGCAGGTGTATTGTATAAATAATGTGTTTATTCTGGGCTGGATAAAAATGTCCAAATGAGAACGAACAAGTGAATTTAAAAACAAGCAGCCTTTTTATTATTAGCTCGAAAGTGTCTTATAGAGACTACAACAACCCACCTAGCCTGTCTTAAGACAACCACAAGACACCAGCTAAACCATTTAAGGAACTATACAGTGTGCCCCCTGCTGGTCAAACTGAGACATTGCATTGGTCCATTTTCTCCAGTTGTTCTTCAGAGTGTTTACTATTCATTCTTCAGAGTCAGACTCAGACGGTTCACCCGGAGTTGACATCAAGAATAAAAAATAAAAAGGTGCAATGGTGCGCACAGTATTGGGAATCTCAATTTGATTTATAAATGGCACAAAAGTTGGGAATCTCGATTTTTCTAACTAGCCAAGTGGCAAGAAAATCTGTCTCGCCACTTGAGGAATTTGGGTCGCAAATGGCAAGTGGCGAGTGCTAAATTCAAGCCCTGCACGCTGATAGAGGGATGTACCAGAAGGACCAGTACGGTCCAAATGAATGTTCATTTCCAAAAATGATTCACCCCAAATGTGTCCATTTTTATTTAGCATTTTCCCCTCTTTTTCTCCCAATTTAGCCTTGATAATTCCCTGTGTGTGTCATGGTGTTTCCATGTACCTTGGTGAAGTTGTGCCAGAAAATCCTTCTACACTGTGTTGAGGTGTCACATATGGGATTAGTGTGTCTCGTGGCACATTGAACATTAACAGTAAAATACAATGATTTGTTTTTTTCTTCTCATCAATCTCATGATTCAAATGATACATTCCTTCTTGTTCTTGTGTGTTTATATTAGTTGGAGGACCAGGTGATGTGGTGAAGCGGTACAAGGAAGTCCTTGCCATTTTCCAGACGGGGAAGAATATGGCCAAATCCTTCGAGAAGTATGGAGTAGACAGACTTACTATTGTGAGGACTGCAGCGATTGCCGAGCTCGCAATAGCTGCTCCAGAAGAATATGATCAGGTGGAGAAGGGGGAGACGGTGGCAGACTTTGCTAAAAGATGCAAGGAGGTTATAAAGGTCACTGAAGTCATTTCTGCTACAATACATAAAATGAAGGATGATGAAATTATGCCAGCCTATCATACTGTGTTATTGTATTATGTTACTAAATAATGTTTGTTCAAAGCTCTCCTCTGTGTGAATTGTTGTTACGTATATGTTATCACAGATGTGTATATATATATATATATATATATATATATATATATATATATATATATATATATATATATATATATGTGTATATGTATGTATGTATATATATATATATATATATATATATATATATATATATATATATATATATATACATATATATATATATATATATATATATATATATATATATATAGATATATATACATATATATATGTATATATATATGTATAAGATGTATACATATAACAAATGTTATCTGTTATCTGTTTTATTTTGTTTTAAATAAAAAGTGTAAACTTCTTTATATGTGATTGCTTAATTTACTAATGGTTAACTATGGTCAAGTAATGCTTATGAGGCAGTTAAGCATTAATAATGTGTTACCTAAGGGATACATGTGTTACACTTTACAATAAGGGTCCAGCAAGCCTTTACTAATGGTTAATTATGGTTAAGTAATGCTTATGAGGCAGTTAAGCATTAATAATGTGTTACCTAAGGGATAAATGTGTTACACTTTACAATAAGGGTCCAGAATAGTATTTACTAATGGTTAATTATGGTTAAGTAATGCTTATGAGGCAGTTAAGCATTAATAATGTGTTACCTAAGGGATAAATGTGTTACACTTTACAATAAGGGTCCAGAATAGTATTTACTAATGGTTAATTATGGTCAAGTAATGCTTATGAGGCAGTTAAGCATTAATAATGTGTTACCTAAGGGATAAATGTGTTACACTTTACAATAAGGGTCCAGAATAGTATTTACTAATGGTTAATTATGGTTAAGTAATGCTTATGAGACAGTTAAGCATTAATAATGTGTTACCTAAGGGATAAATGTGTTACACTTTACAATAAGGGTCCAGCAAGCCTTTACTAATGGTTAAGTAATGGTTATGAGCCACTCCTATACATTTATTAAGGTTTATGTCAGGTTACCGTTCATAAGGTCAGGTAAGCTACCTGATAACATACACAGCACCATTAGGAAATGATTACTTAAGACTCTAAATAGTTGTTTAATAATGCCCATCCAGTAAACATGTACACCATTAGTGAATGATTACTAGATGTATTAGGTAGCTGTTACTTAATGCATATTCACTCCAAATAAACACCATTAGTAAATGATTACTAGGGACATTATTAACGTTTTACTTATGTATTAACTAATGTATTACTTAATACTAAGTAATGCATACATAAGGATAAATAATTACATCATGTAACGTTTATTAATGCTTACTAATGTAATAATTAACTCTGAGCAGTAGGCATTCATTAACTGTTTATTAATGCATTAACTAATATGCTAATTAATGTTAAGTAATACATAATAATGGTTATTTAACTATTATTACACTGTTAATTAATGCTTAATAATGCATTAACTAACTGTTTATTAATGCATTAACTAATATGCTAATTAATGTTAAGTAATACATAATAATGGTTATTTAACTATTATTAAACTGTTAATTAATGCTTAATAATGCATTAACTAACGTTAATTAAGGGACCCTTATTGTAAAGTGTTACCGCCATTTGTTTAGTTTCCTCAAAACTCAAAATTCATCCATTATTAATGTACAGTATGAGCTTACTATGAATGATGAGCTGTTAAAAGACATTGTAACACACTAAGGAAGATAAGGCCTATCATTCATGATCGTAGTTCAGTGCAATAATGAAATGAAATTAAGTTTCATCAAACTTTATTTTCACAGTACAAACATCTGTTGGTTCATAAATAAGGCTGCTCATTTTAGTTTTAAAATGCTGAGATATTTACTGCAGAACTGTAACCTTCCCTCAACAAAATCATCAATTTTTGGGAGTATGTGTGAACGTTGGTTGGGTGATGGCGGGAGGCAGAGCTGCAGGAGAATATTCCCAGGGCTGTTCCTCCACTCTTCATGAGTCCTACAGAGTTTCACCTCCTGTGCCGGTTCTGGAGTGGTAGAAGATGCTGTGAAGTTGGTGACGGCTGCAGATCCTTCCTGTTGTGTGTGTATTGTGATAAAGTTCTTTATTTTCTGTAATGCAATTAAAAAAAACTAAAATGTCATACATTCTGGATTCATTACAAATCAACTGAAATATTGCAAGCCTTTTATTATTTTAATATTGCTGATTATGGCTTACAGTTTAAGATTAAGATTCGCAGAATATTCAAATCTTTTGAGATAGGATATTTGAGTTTTCTTAAGGTGTAAGCCATGATCAGCAATATTAAAATAATAAAAAGCTTGCAATATTTCAGTTGATTTGTAATGAATCCAGAATGTATGACATTTTTGTTTTTATAATTGCATTAGAGAAAATCACAATATTCTAATTTTCTGAGACAGTCCTGCACTTCATCTTCTGACCAGCATTTCTTTCAGACCCAGCTCTTCTGTCAGTCAGTGCAGGCAAGCCCGGTTTTCCCGTCTCACAGCATTTTCTACCTAGAGAAAAAAAAAGCCAAGTAGACTATGATGTAGTTCGGATACCAAAAATGAAGACATATATGTCAAATAATCTTGTTACCTTCCATAAGATCGCAGCTGAATGGAAACACGAACTCCGGTCCAGCAAAACGAACATCCCGCAGGTCTGATTCTCCAGCTTCAGTTACAGCAGCCGAGCTTTAAGCCCTGCATTGTTAAAACACTGGCCAGGGTCGACATTTGCTTTCAAATAAACAAAACGACCATGTTTGTATGACATGACAAAACCGACTTTGTCTCTGTGCAGATATTGATAAACCTCAGAAACTTTCAGTTTGTCCGTTGCGGATTGCAGGAAGTGGGAGCAGATCAGCTGTCAGTTCTGCTGCTGTCATCACGTTATCCTCCCAGTTCTGCACTGAATCCGGGTGGGGAGAGTAACGCCATCTCCAGTCAGAGTAGTAGAACCGTGTTCCCATGACAAAGACATAGTTGTCGACATTAAAAGCTCACGAGCAGCGAGTCTTTGCTTTAGGTTTGTGTCCACGCCGGTGTGTTTACACCAGTAAACGCTGCGCATATCACTCCCACCGGAAATGACAAGCATTGATGCAGACGAATGGCAGCGCCCGTGTTTTGGCACGTAAACTTGTCTATAACAATACATAACAAACCTCCTGTGCCTACTGAGCATTAATAACATGTCATAATCGAAGGAGAACTAATTAAAAACGGATGTCCTTAACATTAACCTATTGCATTATTGAATTATCAAGGACACTTTCGTGTTTTTGTGTTTAGAAATGTTAAAGATATTAAAAGAAAACCATAACACAATGAGGAAAATACTGTGGTGAACAAGTCGTGCCCAGAGCGTGTCTCGAACCACAGTCTCCCAGACCACAGTCAACTGCACTAACCAGTCTCCCAGACCACAGTCAACTGCACTAACCAGTCAGCCAAATGCTGATGTGTTGCCCAGGCGGGCAAGGCCTATCTATCTGTGGTCGTTACACTATGTTCCAAAACGTATTGTTTTTAAAGGACAAGATCCGGCATTTTACGTTGAATTCTATTGTTCAGGTTTTAAAATTCTAGCTAAATACATAAAAAAGGGAGGTGAGGCGTGAGCTTCATAACAAAACTTCTGTGCCTACTGAGCATTAATAACATGGGGTTAGCCATAGAAAAGGGCAATAATGAGGTGTGAGCTCCATAGCAAGCATTAATAACATGGGGTTAGCCATAGAAAGGGGCGACAACAACCTCCTGCACTACTAGTAGGTAGAGTAGGGCCCTACTGGCCCATATCTATGGGCCGATTGTTATCGTTTTGTCCTTCATTCAATGGTATGACAGTGGTCAAATCGGGTGACGGATCCCATTGACTTCGCATAGTACTATATCAGTGGTGTTCCCATTAAAACCTCAATAAAACACTGCTAAAACAGCGTTAAAAACATGCTTTTACAAACTGACAGTAACAAACAGTACTTTGTGTGACAAAAACTCATAATTTAGCCACTATAACAAAGAATAATATATAAATAATAATTATGTCATAATCCGTGTATATATCACGACAACGGATCCCATTGACTTTGCATGGTAGAAAATCCGTGGTGCTCACACGGAATTATACCATTTTCCGTGTATATACCACGAAAAATAGTGGTGAGAAGTCGTGGGCATTTCACGGATTTTTGTGAGATCAGGTTGCACAAACTGTCCAAACTGAAATAAGACATGTGCCAGCAGACATCAACAAATATTGGACATTCAGAGAGGAATTTACTCGTCATTCCAAGTAGCTTGAGAGCAGACATGCTTGAGAGAGTCCAAGAAGCTCATCTTGGAATTGTAAAATGTAAAGAACGGAGCGAGAGACGTCATGTTTTGGCCCAACATGGCTAAAGAGATTGAAGATGTTGTAATATAGAGATCAAACAAATCCATTATTCCTTCAGTTAAAATTGTTGAAATTTCATGAATTAGTAGACTAAAGTATTCTGCAAATTATGTTTAAAGCTCATAAGAAAACGTTACCAATCAACATTGAGAAAAGATTTGAAAAAAAGTGAAAGCAAGTAGGCTATAACTTAAAAGTTTATGGAACAACCTGAACAACGGAAACAAAGAATCAAAATCAAACATTACATTCAAAATAAACAATTAAATCCAGTATGTTGTGAAATACAATGAAATATGTTACTTACGTTTGATTGGCATTCCCATCGTCATGAAAGGTATAAACACTGTTTCTTGTTGTTGAGCGGTATTAATTGAATTGTAACTTGGGAAATAAAAAGGAATGTGACTGTCTGTGTCTGTATTTTATTTTAGTTTTTTGTTTACTTTGTTGTTGTTTTTTAATTCATGTTCTTTGTAAATTGATTTCTTGGGAAAAAGGGGCAGGTTGTTTCTGCTCCCTTTCATTCAGAATTTAGAACAATTCATATTAAATTGTTGTTTTATTTTATCAATGAATGAAATAAAGAATAAAATAAAATAAAAATAAAAAAAATAATGAAGTGTGCTGTCTGTAACACTTTTGGGAGGAGCAACACTAAAGAGCCTCTCATCTGCCACAACGTTCCAGAGAGAGCCTGGGCAAAGGTTGGAGTGGATCTGTTCCATTATGATCCAATTAAAGAAACAAATTAAATAAACAAATGAGCAAGGTGATTATATGCTGTGCGTAGACTACTACTCCAAGTATCCTGAAATCGCTAAACTTACTGGAAGGACCAGCCGACATGTGGTAACAGCCCTCAAATCGATGTTTTCAAGACATGGCATTCCAGACGAGGTCATTAATCTCTTTATTAAATATAATACTCTAGAATTCCATGACATAGTAGAGCAGAAAATTGTTTTATTTGCCTTTAAAGCCCAGCAGAAACTGCTTACTAGCAAAGCTGAACCAGGACTAGTAGACCTGAAACCAGGACTAGTAGACCTGAAACCAGGACTAACTGGAACCAGGACAAGTAGAACTGAAACCAGGACTAGTAGACCTGGAACCAGGACTAGTAGAACTGAAACCAGGACTAGTAGACCTGAAACCAGGACTAGAACTGAAACCAGGACTAGTAACTGAAACCAGGACTAGTAGACCTGAAACCAGGACTAGTAGAACTGGAACCAGGACTAGTAGAACTGAAACCAGGACTAGTAGAGCTGAAACCAGGACTAGTAGAACTGAAACCAGGACTAGTAGAACTGAAACCAGGACTAGTAGAACTGGAACCAGGACTAGTAGACCTGAAACCAGGACTAGAACTGAAACCAGGACTAGTAACTGAAACCAGGACTAGTAGACCTGAAACCAGGACTAGTAGAACTGGAACCAGGACTAGTAGAACTGAAACCAGGACTAGTAGAGCTGAAACCAGGACTAGTAGAACTGAAACCAGGACTAGTAGAACTGGAACCAGGACTAGTAGAACTGAAACCAGGACTAGTAGATCTGAAACCAGGACTAGTAGAGCTGAAACCAGGACTAGTAGAACTGAAACCAGGACTAGTAGACCTGAAACCAGGACTAGTAGAACTGGAACCAGGACTAGTAGAACTGAAACCAGGACTAGTAGAACTGGAACCAGGACTAGTAACTGAAACCAGGACTAACTGAAACCAGGACTAGTAGAACTGAAACCAGGACTAGTAGAACTGGAACCAGGACTAGTAGAACTGAAACCAGGACTAGTAGATCTGAAACCAGGACTAGTAGAACTGAAACCAGGACTAGTAACCGAAACCAGGACTAGTATTACTGAAACCAGGACTAGTAGAACTGAAACCAGGACTAGTTGAACTGAAACCAGGACTAGTAACCGAAACCAGGACTAGTAACCGAAACCAGGACTAGTAGAACTGAAACCAGGACTAGTAGAACTGAAACCAGGACTAGTAACCGAAACCAGGACTAGTATTACTGAAACCAGGACTAGTAGAACTGAAACCAGGACTAGTTGAACTGAAACCAGGACTAGTAACCGAAACCAGGACTAGTAACCGAAACCAGGACTAGTAGAACTGAAACCAGGACTAGTAGAACTGAAACCAGGACTAGTAACTGAAACCAGGACTAGTAGAACTGAAACCAGGACTAGTAGAACTGAAACCAGGACTAGTAGACCTGAAACCAGGACTAGTAGAACTGAAACCAGGACTAGTAGAACTGAAACCAGGACTAGTAGAACTGGAACCAGGACTAGTAGATCTGGAACCAGGACTAGTAGAACTGAAACCAGGACTAGTAACTGAAACCAGGACTAGTAGAGCTGGAACCAGGACTAGTAGAACTGAAACCAGGACTAGTAACTGAAACCAGGACTAGTAGAACTGAAACCAGGACTAGTAGAACTGAACCAGGACTAGTAACTGAAACCAGGACTAGTAGAACTGAAACCAGGACTAGTAGAACTGAACCAGGACTAGTAACTGAAACCAGGACTAGTAGAACTGGAACCAGGACTAGTAGAACTGAAACCAGGACTAGTAGAGCTGAAACCAGGACTAGTAACTGAAACCAGGACTAGTAGAGCTGAAACCAGGACTAGTAGAACTGAAACCAGGACTAGTAGAGCTGAAACCAGGACTAGTAGAACTGAAACCAGGACTAGTAACTGAAACCAGGACTAGTAGAAACCAGGACTAGTAGAACTGAAACCAGGACTAGTAGAACTGAAACCAGGACTAGAACTGAAACCAGGACTAGTAGAACTGAAACCAGGACTAGTAGAACTGAAACCAGGACTAGAACTGAAACCAGGACTAGTAGAACTGAAACCAGGACTAGTAACTGAAACCAGGACTAGTAGAACTGGAACCAGGACTAGTAGAACTGAAACCAGGACTAGTAGAACTGAAACCAGGACTAGCAGAACTGGAACCAGGACTAGTAGAGCTGGAACCAGGACTAGTAGACCTGAAACCAGGACTAGTAGAACTGAAACCAGGACTAGAACTGAAACCAGGACTAGTAGAGATGAAACCAGGACTAGTAGACCTGAAACCAGGACTAGTAGAACTGAAACCAGGACTAGAACTGAAACCAGGACTAGTAACTGAAACCAGGACTAGTAGAACTGAATCCAGGACTAGTAGAACTGAAACCAGGACTAGTAGAGCTGAAACCAGGACTAGTAGACCTGAAACCAGGACTAGTAACTGAAACCAGGACTAGTAGAACTGAAACCAGGACTAGTAGATCTGAAACCAGGACTAGTAGAACTGAAACCAGGACTAGTAGACCTGAAACCAGGACTAGTAGAACTGAAACCAGGACTAGTAGATCTGGAACCAGGACTAGTAGACCTGAAACCAGGACTAGTAGAACTGAAACCAGGACTAGTAGAACTGAAACCAGGACTAGTAGAGCTGGAACCAGGACTAGTAGAACTGGAACCAGGACTAGTAAAGCTGGAACCAGGACTAGTAACTGAAACCAGGACTAGTAGAACTGAAACCAGGACTAGTAGAACTGAAACCAGGACTAGTAGAACTGGAACCAGGACTAGTAAAGCTGGAACCAGGACTAGTAACTGAAACCAGGACTAGTAGAACTGAAACCAGGACTAGTAGAACTGAAACCAGGACTAGTAGACCTGAAACCAGGACTAGTAGAACTGAAACCAGGACTAGTGGAACTGAAACCAGGACTAGTAGAACTGGAACCAGGACTAGTAAAGCTGGAACCAGGACTAGTAACTGAAACCAGGACTAGTAGAACTGAAACCAGGACTAGTAGAACTGAAACCAGGACTAGTAGACCTGAAACCAGGACTAGTAGAACTGAAACCAGGACTAGTAGATCTGAAACCAGTACTAGTAGAACTGAAACCAGGACTAGTAGAGCTGGAACCAGGACTAGTAGAACTGAAACCAGGACTAGAAGAACTGAAACCAGGACTAGTAGAATTGAAACCAGGACTAGTAACTGAAACCAGGACTAGTAGAACTGAAACCAGGACTAGTAGAACTGAAACCAGGACTAGTAGAACTGAAACCAGGACTAGAACTGAAACCAGGACTAGTAGATCTGAAACCAGGACTAGTAGAACTGAAACCAGGACTAGTAGAGCTGGAACCAGGACTAGTAACTGAAACCAGGACTAGTAGAACTGAAACCAGGACTAGTAGAACTGAAACCAGGACTAGTAGAACTGAAACCAGGACTAGTAGAACTGAAACCAGGACTAGAACTGAAACCAGGACTAGTAGATCTGAAACCAGGACTAGTAGAACTGAAACCAGGACTAGTAGAGCTGGAACCAGGACTAGTAACTGAAACCAGGACTAGTAGAACTGAAACCAGGACTAGTAGAACTGAAACCAGGACTAGTAGAACTGAAACCAGGACTAGAACTGAAACCAGGACTAGTAGATCTGAAACCAGGACTAGTAGAGCTGAAACCAGGACTAGTAGAACTGAAACCAGGACTAGAACTGAAACCAGGACTAGTAACTGAAACCAGGACTAGTAGAACTGAAACCAGGACTAGTAACTGAAACCAGGACTAGTAGAACTGAAACCAGGACTAGTAGAACTGAAACCAGGACTAGTAACTGAAACCAGGGCTAGTAGAACTGAAACCAGGACTAGTAGAGCTGAAACCAGGACTAGTAACTGAAACCAGGACTAGTAGAGCTGAAACCAGGACTAGTAGATCTGAAACCAGGACTAGTAGATCTGAAACCAGGACTAGTAGAACTGAAACCAGGACTAGTAACTGAAACCAGGACTAGTAGAACTGAAACCAGGACTAGTAGAACTGAAACCAGGACTAGTAGAACTGAAACCAGGACTAGTAGAGCTGAAACCAGGACTAGTAGAACTGAAACCAGGACTAGTAACTGAAACCAGGACTAGTAACTGAAACCAGGACTAGTATTACTGAAACCAGGACTAGAACTGAAACCAGGACTAGTAGAACTGAAACCAGGACTAGTAGATCTGAAACCAGGACTAGTAGAACTGAAACCAGGACTAGTAGAACTGAAACCAGGACTAGTAGATCTGAAACCAGGACTAGTAGAACTGAAACCAGGACTAGTAGAACTGAAACCAGGACTAGTAGAACTGAAACCAGGACTAGAACTGAAACCAGGACTAGTAGAGCTGAAACCAGGACTAGTAGAACTGAAACCAGGACTAGACCTGAAACCAGGACTAGTAACTGAAACCAGGACTAGTAGAACTGAAACCAGGACTAGTAGAACTGAAACCAGGACTAGTAACTGAAACCAGGACTAGTAGAACTGAAACCAGGACTAGTAGAGCTGAAACCAGGACTAGTAGATCTGAAACCAGGACTAGTAGATCTGAAACCAGGACTAGTAGAACTGAAACCAGGACTAGTAACTGAAACCAGGACTAGTAGACCTGAAACCAGGACTAGTAGAACTGAAACCAGGACTAGTAGAACTGAAACCAGGACTAGTAACTGAAACCAGGACTAGTAGATCTAAAAACCAGGACTAGTAACTGAAAC
Source organism: Cololabis saira (assembly GCF_033807715.1). NCBI lineage: Eukaryota > Metazoa > Chordata > Actinopteri > Beloniformes > Belonidae > Cololabis > Cololabis saira. The sequence goes on from NC_084590.1 coordinate 50,127,436, forward strand.
CAGGACTAATAGGAGGTACTTAGCGTTGCCCCCTGTTGTTTTATTCATGGGTGTGTATTTGTACCACAGACTCCAGGATTGTTTGGTACGACGTTGTTCTGAGTGTTTCCTCGTGAAAGTTGCATGAAGCCGTTCGTCTCTGAGGCCCGGGAGGTTTCAGCCGTCCGCTCGCGTTAGATCCTCGTCTCAGAACCTCTCAGAACATCCCAGCACCCTGGACCGGTTCTGGACTAGTCCTGGCTTCAGTTCTACTAGTCCTGGTTTCAGTTCTACTAGTCCTGGTTTCAGTTCTAGTCCTGGTTTCAGTAATACTAGTCCTGGTTTCAGTTCCACTAGTCCTGGTTTCAGCTCTACTAGTCCTGGTTTCAGTTCTAGTCCTGGTTTCAGTAATACTAGTCCTGGTTTCAGTTCCACTAGTCCTGGTTTCAGCTCTACTAGTCCTGGTTTCAGTTACTAGACCTGGTTTCAGTTCTACTAGTCCTGGTTTCAGTTCTAGTCCTGGTTTCAGTAATACTAGTCCTGGTTTCAGTTCCACTAGTCCTGGTTTCAGCTCTACTAGTCCTGGTTTCAGTTCTAGTCCTGGTTTCAGTAATACTAGTCCTGGTTTCAGTTCCACTAGTCCTGGTTTCAGCTCTACTAGTCCTGGTTTCAGTTACTAGTCCTGGTTTCAGTTCTACTAGTCCTGGTTTCAGTTCTACTAGTCCTGGTTTCAGATCTACTAGTCCTGGTTTCAGTTACTAGTCCTGGTTCCAATTCTACTAGTCCTGGTTTCAGTTCTACTAGTCCTGGTTTCAGTTCTAGTCCTGGTTTCAGTTATACTAGTCCTGGTTTCAGTTCTACTAGTCCTGGTTTCAGTAATACTAGTCCTGGTTTCAGTTCTACTAGTCCTGGTTTCAGTTCTAGTCCTGGTTTCAGCTTTACTAGTCCTGGTCTCAGTTCTACTAGTCCTGGTTTCTACTAGTCCTGGTTTCAGATCTACCAGTCCTGGTTTCAGGTCTACTAGTCCTGGTTTCAGTTCTAGTCCTGGTTTCAGTTTTACTAGTCCTGGTTTCAGTTTTACTAGTCCTGGTTTCAGATCTATTAGTCTTGGTTTCAGTTCTACTAGTCCTGGTTCCAGGTCTACTAGTCCTGGTCTGGGTCGTAGTCACTGAAGCAGCAGATCTGACCTGGGACAAGCTTTTCTTCTGCTTGAGGAGAATCTGTTTCTGTCAGAACAAGAACATGATTCTCTGGAACATTTTTACCTCCGGAGACGTTTTATTCTCCAGCTCCGATGAATCTTTCATGATCCTGCTGTAAAAGCTTCTGGAGCCCCGAGTTCCTCTGATGGAGCTTCCAGCTGCTGCAGATGTTGCTGCTGCAGATGTTGCTGCTGCAGATGCTGCAGATGTTGCTGCTGCAGATGTTGTTGCAGATGTTGCAGATGTTGCTGCTGCAGATGTTGTTGCAGATGTTGCTGTTGCTGCAGATGTTGATGCTACAGATGCTGCAAATGTTGATGCTGCAGATGTTACTCCAGATATTCTTGTTGCAGATGCTGCAGATGTTGCAGATGTTGCTGCTGCAGATGTTTCTGCTGCAGATGTTGCAGACGTTGTTGCAGATGTTGCTGCTGCAGATGTTGAGGCTACAGATGCTCCACATCTAGCTGCAGATGTTGCTGCAGATGTTGTTGCAGATGTTGCTGCTGCAGATGCTGCAGATGTTGCTGTTGCAGATTTTGCAGATGTTGCTGCAGATGTTGCTGCTGCAGATGTTGCTGCTGCAGATGTTGCTGCTGCAAATGTTGCTGCTGCAGATGTTGCTGCTGCAGATGCTACAGATGTTGCTGCAGATGTTGCTGCAGATGTTGTTGCAGATGTTGCTGCTGCAGATGCTGCAGATGTTGCTGTTGCAGATTTTGCAGATGTTGCTGCAGATGTTGCTGCTGCAGATGTTGCTGCTGCAGATGTTGCTGCTGCAAATGTTGCTGCTGCAGATGTTGCTGCTGCAGATTTTGCAGATGTTGCTGCTGCAGATGTTCCTGCTGCAAATGTTGCTGCTGCAGATGTTGCTGCTGCAGATGCTACAGATGTTGCTGCTGCAAATGTTGCTGCTGCAGATGTTGCTGCTGCAGATTTTGCAGATGTTGCTGCTGCAGATGTTCCTGCTGCAAATGTTGCTGCTGCAGATGTTGCTGCTGCAGATGCTACAGATGTTGCTGCAGATGTTGCTGCTGCAGATGTTGCTGCTGCAGATGCTACAGATGTTGCTGCAGATGTTTCTGCTGCAGATGTTGATGCTACAGATATTGCTGCTGCAGATGCTGCTGCTGCAGATGTTGATGCTACCGATGTTGCTGCTGCAGATGTTGCTGCTGCAGATGTTGATGCTACCGATGTTGCTGCTACAGATATTGCTGCTGCAGATGCTGCTGCTGCAGATGTTGATGCTACAGATATTGCTGCTGCAGATGCTGCTGCTGCAGATGTTGATGCTGCAGATATTGCTGCTGCAGATGTTGCTGCTGCAGATGTTGATGCTACTGATGTTGCTGCTGCAGATGTTGCTGCTGCAGATGTTGCTCCTGCAGATGTTGATGCTACAGATGTTGCTGCTGCAGATGTTGCTCCTGCCGATGCTGCAGATGTTGTTGTTGCAGATGTTGTTGCAAATGTTGCTGCTGCAGATGTCGTTGTTGCAGATGTTGTTGCAGATGTTGCTGCTGCAGATGTTGCTGCTGCCGTCGTTCCTCTCTAATCTCACGCCACCGTCGCAAATGTGCTTTAAAAATCACATCTTTGTTCCTGAATCCGCAGCAGCCCAGTCCTGGTTTCAGCTCTACTAGTCCTGGTTTCAGTTACTAGTCCTGGTTTCAGTTCTACTAGTCCTGGTTTCAGTTCTACTAGTCCTGGTTTCAGATCTACTAGTCCTGGTTTCAGTTACTAGTCCTGGTTCCAATTCTACTAGTCCTGGTTTCAGTTCTACTAGTCCTGGTTTCAGTTCTAGTCCTGGTTTCAGTTATACTAGTCCTGGTTTCAGTTCTACTAGTCCTGGTTTCAGTAATACTAGTCCTGGTTTCAGTTCTACTAGTCCTGGTTTCAGTTCTAGTCCTGGTTTCAGCTTTACTAGTCCTGGTCTCAGTTCTACTAGTCCTGGTTTCTACTAGTCCTGGTTTCAGATCTACCAGTCCTGGTTTCAGGTCTACTAGTCCTGGTTTCAGTTCTAGTCCTGGTTTCAGTTTTACTAGTCCTGGTTTCAGTTTTACTAGTCCTGGTTTCAGATCTATTAGTCTTGGTTTCAGTTCTACTAGTCCTGGTTCCAGGTCTACTAGTCCTGGTCTGGGTCGTAGTCACTGAAGCAGCAGATCTGACCTGGGACAAGCTTTTCTTCTGCTTGAGGAGAATCTGTTTCTGTCAGAACAAGAACATGATTCTCTGGAACATTTTTACCTCCGGAGACGTTTTATTCTCCAGCTCCGATGAATCTTTCATGATCCTGCTGTAAAAGCTTCTGGAGCCCCGAGTTCCTCTGATGGAGCTTCCAGCTGCTGCAGATGTTGCTGCTGCAGATGTTGCTGCTGCAGATGCTGCAGATGTTGCTGCTGCAGATGTTGTTGCAGATGTTGCAGATGTTGCTGCTGCAGATGTTGTTGCAGATGTTGCTGTTGCTGCAGATGTTGATGCTACAGATGCTGCAAATGTTGATGCTGCAGATGTTACTCCAGATATTCTTGTTGCAGATGCTGCAGATGTTGCAGATGTTGCTGCTGCAGATGTTTCTGCTGCAGATGTTGCAGACGTTGTTGCAGATGTTGCTGCTGCAGATGTTGAGGCTACAGATGCTCCACATCTAGCTGCAGATGTTGCTGCAGATGTTGTTGCAGATGTTGCTGCTGCAGATGCTGCAGATGTTGCTGTTGCAGATTTTGCAGATGTTGCTGCAGATGTTGCTGCTGCAGATGTTGCTGCTGCAGATGTTGCTGCTGCAAATGTTGCTGCTGCAGATGTTGCTGCTGCAGATGCTACAGATGTTGCTGCAGATGTTGCTGCAGATGTTGTTGCAGATGTTGCTGCTGCAGATGCTGCAGATGTTGCTGTTGCAGATTTTGCAGATGTTGCTGCAGATGTTGCTGCTGCAGATGTTGCTGCTGCAGATGTTGCTGCTGCAAATGTTGCTGCTGCAGATGTTGCTGCTGCAGATTTTGCAGATGTTGCTGCTGCAGATGTTCCTGCTGCAAATGTTGCTGCTGCAGATGTTGCTGCTGCAGATGCTACAGATGTTGCTGCTGCAAATGTTGCTGCTGCAGATGTTGCTGCTGCAGATTTTGCAGATGTTGCTGCTGCAGATGTTCCTGCTGCAAATGTTGCTGCTGCAGATGTTGCTGCTGCAGATGCTACAGATGTTGCTGCAGATGTTGCTGCTGCAGATGTTGCTGCTGCAGATGCTACAGATGTTGCTGCAGATGTTTCTGCTGCAGATGTTGATGCTACAGATATTGCTGCTGCAGATGCTGCTGCTGCAGATGTTGATGCTACCGATGTTGCTGCTGCAGATGTTGCTGCTGCAGATGTTGATGCTACCGATGTTGCTGCTACAGATATTGCTGCTGCAGATGCTGCTGCTGCAGATGTTGATGCTACAGATATTGCTGCTGCAGATGCTGCTGCTGCAGATGTTGATGCTGCAGATATTGCTGCTGCAGATGTTGCTGCTGCAGATGTTGATGCTACTGATGTTGCTGCTGCAGATGTTGCTGCTGCAGATGTTGCTCCTGCAGATGTTGATGCTACAGATGTTGCTGCTGCAGATGTTGCTCCTGCCGATGCTGCAGATGTTGTTGCAGATGTTGTTGCAAATGTTGCTGCTGCAGATGTCGTTGTTGCAGATGTTGTTGCAGATGTTGCTGCTGCAGATGTCATTGTTGCAGATGTTGTTGCAGATGTTGCTGCTGCAGATGTTGAGGTTGCTGCTGCAGATGTTGCAGATGTTGCTGCTACAATACTAAACCTGAAACCAGGGTCAAAGCTGCGACTTGTTCACACTGAAGGTTATTTATCGTCTGTTAAAAACAACAAATGTCTTTACAGGAAATCCTTTCCTGCAAGAGAGTAAAGCTAAACTTTAAATATTTACAGTAAAATACGATCAAAATGAAATAAATAATAATATCAGGTTGATATGAACGGGTCCTCCGGTTCTCTGGTCCGCTGGTCTGTTTCTGATTCACCCACAACTGCTTCTATCGATGTTAGCGTGTTAGCTTGTCTTTTGTTCAAGTTTCATCTTTTCTGTATGCCATCGCGACTCGTATGTTGTGCTTTTTTGTTCTTGTTTATTGCTGCCGCTAACATTGCTATGAAACCAGCTGCTGTTTTACCAAAACGCCTCTTTGGTTCGTGTCGACCGGTGTAGCTCGTAGCTAACATAGCTAACACGCTCCGTCAGGTAGCTCCAGGTTTCAGGCTAAATATGTTTACTAGCAACGGCTAACGGACACTAACAGCTAACTGAAGCTAATAGCTAACAAAAGCTAACAGAAGCTAATAGATGCTAACAGCTAACATAAGCTTAAAGATGCTAACAGCTAACATAAGCTAGCAGGTAACAATCTAACAGCTAATAGAAACTAACATATGCTAACAGAAGCTAATAAATGCTAACAGCTAAACCAATTCAACAGCTAAAATATGCTAACAGAAGTTAAAAGATGGTAACAGTTAACAGAAGCTAACAGCTAAGAAAATCTAACAGCTAACAGAAGCTAACAGCTAAGACAATGTAATAGCTAACATACGCTAACAGGTAACATAAACTAAAATATGCTAACAGCTAACACAATCTAACAGCTAACAGAAGCTAACAGCAGCTAAGGTGACTGTACTTGTTAGCCAGATGTTAGCTTGTTTTCAGTTGTTTCAGGTACCAGAGCTAAATGAAGCTAAATGCTACATCACTGCTAACCACGTAGCTCTGCTGAACGAGCGGTTTTAGTGTTTTCTTTGTTTCTGGCCGTCGACCGCTAAACAAACGCGGGTGTAGCACCGCCTGTAGCTAACGCTGCAGCTAACACCCACGGTGATGCGTTCAGGGACCAAACAGGACAAACAGAACGGGGCAGACACGGGTCTCGTTGTATTGTATCTTTTTTATTTTATAATTTTTTATTTTCCAGTACTTTTTCATCCTGCTGCATATCTGCGATGACTGTTTTTCTAATATATGACGATACATGACGGCGTGTCCGAAAAGGTGCAAACATCAGCAAACACAAAAATAAAAGTCAAAAAACACTTTTCAGGCCTCTTTAGTTTCAGCGTCCGTCCGTCCCGACTACCTGCCAGACCCCGAACGCTGCAGGACTTCTAGGCGTCAGCAGACCTGGAAGTGATGGAAACAGCACCCCCCCCCCCCCCCTCGGACCGGCCCGGCGCTGGACTGCTTCCAGCTAAAGTTACAGAGGCTAGCGGCTTTAAAGAGCATTAAAAGCTTCGGAGCATTTTTGCTTCTCTTTCTAAGGAGCAGTTCAGGGACACATTTAATGTCAGTAAAACCAGCTTCTGCCCGTCGTTCCTCTCTAATCTCACGCCACCGTCGCAAATGTGCTTTAAAAATCACATCTTTGTTCCTGAATCCGCAGCAGCCGTTAGCTCCGCCCCCAGCTGCAGGCCTCCAGGGAGTCGGCCAATCAGAAAGCACTTGAGCCAAACTCCGCCCAATTTTAACAGGAACCTTTTCCGCTATAATAATTCCACAACCTTTGTGATGTTGAACGATTTTTGTGATCAAACATTTTTTTAACATCAACATACACACCTGTGTTACAGGGGCCAATGAGATCAGAGCCTCCTTTTACTCCGCCCACTGTGGCCCCGCCCCCTGGAACATAGCGGTTACTTATTAACGATAAATGACGTTCTATTGTATTGTTCTATTGTATCGCAATGGCTTTTCGCCACGAGTGCGACGTCCCGGTGGCTGATGGGAGGCGGCCGGTTCCCGACGATCCGAACAACTTTAAAACGTTTCACTTTAATGAACCAGGAAACGTTTTCACCTAAAACTTAGCTAGCTTTAAAATCCTTCCGGTTCTTTCTGAGAAAATGTCTCGACCTGGACCGCCGTCTCTGACGGGATGAGCGACCGCCAGGAAACCCGGCAGGAAACCCGGCAGGAAACCCAGCAGGAAACCGTTGGGACGAGTTAAAGGTTCGATTCCGGAGAAAAGAAGACGAGTGGCGAGTTCTTCCCGCGTTAGCATCGTCCAGACGGATCAAGGCAAATCCTGCAACTTATTTATTTCAATTTTTTTTTTTAAATCCAAGTTATTACTTTTTTACAATTCCTCAGAACTCTTAAGTTTAATATAAATATATATATGTTTAATAGAATATAAATGTGAACTACTTAACAGGGCAGTTGAAGGAACAATGACGGAGGAGCCAACGGTCACGATCTGGGCCGAGCTGGGTTTACTGGTCCAGATGTGGCCCAGACGTGGTCCAGATGTGGCCCAGATGTGGACCAGATGTGGCCCAGATGTGGCCCAGATGTGGTCCAGATGTGGTCCAGATGTGGTCCAGATGTGGACCAGGTGTGGACCAGATGTTAACGAGCCCCAAAGGAAGTCAGATTTGGTCCATGATGGCGGCCACTAGGGGGCGGGTGTTTTGCCGATACGATACACATCGCGATAGTTGAATCGCGATACGATATTGTGATTTCCAAATTTTGCGATGTTATACATAGTTGGCTGAAGACTGTAAAAGGGTTTATGCATTTTTAAAATCCGGGTTGCACGAACATCTGATTTTAATAATTCAACGGACAAAAATGAGTTAAAACAATGTAATTGTCAAAAACCTGGATATCGAATCGACCAGCAAAGTATCGCAATATATTTCCATATCGATATTTCTGCCCCCCCTAGTGGCTACGTGGCAGAATCAGGCAGCTTCAACCCCCCCACCCCCCCAACCCCCCCTGAGTCGACCAACAAATGTGGAAGAAAGAAAACTCCGGATGCCGGACATGTTGGAGCCGAACCGGGTTCCGAGGCGTTTCACAACCCGACTCATTAACGAGGTGATAGAAAAGAACTTCTGGAGTTTCAGAGGAAACATTTGAACTTCCTGGAAGAAGAAGTCATTATCTGATTTTAATGTCAGAATCTGGGATTTTTTAACTCGGAATTCAGACTTCTTCAAAAGTTCGGAGGTTTAAAAAAATAAACTAAATTTGACCTTAAATTCTGAGTAAAAAGTGAAAATTCAGCAAAAAAATATAGAATAAAGAATTCTGACTTTACCTTCTTCTTTTGGACTAATTCTTTACATAGTTTTTCCATTAAATAATTCTGTAATAATACTTTAATGTTTAACGGAAGCGTTGATAGTTTGGGTGACTGGCGGACATAACGGCGCCTGAACCTGATCACGTGACCGCGGCGACGACACCGCACCGACGGACTCTAAACGCTGTGTTTCTGAGCAGAACGCTAACGATCAACGTTGAAAACGCCACTCCACCAGACCGGCCTAGGTCAGGCGACGCAGGAAACCGTCACCACGGTAACGCAGAAACACGGACGCTAGTCGGGTGACAATAAGTCTGTTCTTCCGAAGAGCCGTGACGTTGAGGCGTCACATAAAACTGCTGAAAAAAAAAACGGGACTGAGTTTGAGTCCCATCGGTGCTAGCAGAAGCTACGCTAACATGACGTCTTTGTTATGGCTCGTCTCTGATCGGTGGAACCGGGACGTCCCTGTGGACCCGGGACGGGGACCAGGGTTAGCAGTGTCGGACCTGCTAGCCGAGCCTCCCGCGCTGGGGGCGGAGCCAGAATGCTGAAGGGGGCGGAGCCATCTACGAACAGGACCGCGACGACCCGGACCGACCCGACTTGTTGACAACAACTTGATTGTCTCTTAGCCAACAGTTGGAAGACCTTTGTGTTTGTTTTGAAAATGTTGCTTTTAACGATAATTGTGTCGTTGGTTGCAGAAGCTGCTATAGACGGGTCGGCACCTTACCGAACCGGGTCGGCACCTTACCGAACCGGGTCGTCCTGTTCTATAAACCCGTGAGGCCGCCGGGAACGCCTAGCGCGTCACTCACGTCGGCTTTAAAACTCTCTAAAAACAACTTGGTTTTTACCGCTACGAGCTACTGACTCCGCCCACTCCGCGTCAGGACGCGTTTGGGTTTACGACTTTGACTGTCCTCGAGTCAGCAAGTACGCTAACACCCGGTCTTGCTAACACCTGGGCCTGCTCGCTAGCAGCTAGCGAAGCAGTGATTATAACGTGATTATAACGAGGTCGATAACGGCGCTGGTTCAACGGGTCTCGTACGAGTCTCGCCCGGACACGGTCCGATACTTCGTCCCAGAACTCTAAAGTTCTTTATTGACACTTTTATTTCAGCGACTCATTTCTCCGGCGTCCCCTGGAGCTGCAGCTAACGCCGGCTAGCGAAGCTACTTCTTCTCTGGACCTGGCGAGTCCAGAATCCGACCAGGAGTTACCTAGCTAAGAGCCCGGCCCCGAAGCGCCTTCGCGGCGGCTCGGCCTAATCTGGGCTACGTTTTGGCACTTTGGCGGCTAAATTACGGCGCTGGCGAGTGCTAAGTGGTGCCGGATGTTTCCCCCCCTCATCCGTGAACCGGGTCGGACTCGGGGTCGAGGCCCGGAGGCTAAAGGGAACCAGGAGTTGGGTCACGTCTGCTTGGGGTCGCCACCTTTCGGAAATACAAATAAGGAATGCCCCGATTTCAGCAGCGAAGGCGCCAAAAAAAAGGGATTTCCCCAAAACTTCTAAACTGCATAGAAATGT